>NC_047660.1:8372803-8458689 GCF_011762505.2 Arvicanthis niloticus | reverse complement strand
CCAGAATTTATATTGAGTGACTATCAGTGAGCCACACAGTGGAAGTCATGCTTTACTGAAATAATAAGCCAAGCAGACATTAAAAATAGTTTGCTAGATGTTTTAAAAGAGAAACATTCTTCACAGTAGTATGCTGCAAAAGTAGAAACGTAAAGATAAACCAAAATAGGCACAAGAAAAACAGTGGGTAAGAGTATATACAAAGAATAAGAACGTGTATCTTTCATTTCCCTTTAAGGTAAACCAAAAAAGTGGTAGGCAAGAGGCATATAAAAGTATATCAAAATTTATCTTCAAAGAGTGAAGACAATACCACCAACTGCTAGTTCTTTCCACCCACAAAAAGGGAGGAAAAGCAAAACAAAACAAAAAAAACAAAACAAAACAAAACAAAAACAAAAACCACACAAAACAATACAAACAGGATAGTTCTCTCTCCAGTAAGTATAAGCTCAAAATACCCGTGGAGTCCATCAGAGAAGCTGTGTAAGAAGGATACCTCAAGGCCAGTGCACTTGCCTGCTATGCTCATCCTTAGGAACAAAGAACAAAACATCCAAGAATGCTGGTATCAGTGTGGGAAATCCTGGGGTCTTTAACACTATTTCAAAGTTGCAGAAATAAAATTGCTAAGTTGAATATGATATGAAAGATACGTACTAACCAACCTGGGGAGCAATGTCAGAAGTTCAAGATCTGATAGGGAGAATTTTTTTTTCAGTGTAACTTATTTGTTTTCTCATTTAAAAAATAGTTATATTCCATATGCAATATATGTGTACATACAACCGATTTTAGCTGGTCGGTATTATAAGCTTACTAAGCCGAAACTGTAGAAGAGTTAAGATGATCATGTAGAAATCTTGTAAAAAATTTGTCTTGATTTTGACTTTAATAGTATGTACCAAATGTTTTAAATGCCCCCGCCCCCGCCCGAACTGTAACCCAATTATATTTTTTTCTTAGAAACAATCAGGAAAGAAAGAAATAACAGATTGTTCATGTTTACTACATACATGAGAGTATGGGATAGTGTACCACCATCTTGATCCATATTGATGAAATGTGATACCTCAGAGTTTTAGTCACTGCAACCATAGACGGAGACAAAATTAAACCATGGCCTGAGCTCTGTGAGAAGATTAGAAGAAGACTCTTGTAATCTCTCTCCCGTTAGAAGTAGACTAAAAAAATTAAAAGGTCCTTGTTCCCTTCTCTCAGGAGTTTCCAAAAGTACAACCCAGGATGATCTCTAGAATTTGATGCAAGTTGCTGACAGAATAAATCTGTTCTCCACGCAGAATATGTGTCATATGTGTCTCAGAAGTTCATTCATAGAAAGCAGCTTTGACTTAGTTTTCTCAAAATGTTTGATTCATTGTTATGTTTTTTAGTAGTGACAGCATTACTTCTCCAGATATGAAGACTCCACTAAAGATGTTTGTCTCTGTTTATACTATTATGTTGTAATGGATATAAACAAGGGCACATTAAGTGGCTTGTGTCCCACACTCGCACTGACACAAGGCTGTACTGAGGAAGTCTCCTTCTTTGTCTTCTGTGCCTGGTTTAGTAGAGTGAAGAGGGAACCTCAAAAAACAGATTCTTACTACTTTAGCCTTAAAATAATACTTGTGTTTTGTATAGCAATAAAATATTTATATTAAATAATTCTACAAAATCTTATATCATTTTTAAGAGGAATAAAGAGCTCACAATACGCATCTCCCTTAGAACGATGTTTACAAATGCTCACTTTTTCTAAGTGGGTCAGTTTGAAAAATGTTCCCTATAATTCACCCATTGTGTCTAATTCCCCGTACTAATCAGCAATGAAACTTAAAAGATAAACATGACTCTTCAGAATCAGAACAGTGGAGAATGGCACATTAGGTTATTCTGGAGTGTAAAACAGCGCTCACTACTTCAAGACATAGGAAGTTGAATTCACATGTCCCGGCCCCCAAGAACATACCACCCCCCAAGAAGCTATGAAGAATTTGAAACTAGCAAACCATTAACCTTCTATCTTCTCTCTTGACTCATGTGTTCTTCTGTCTAACTTCCTGCTTCTTCATCATTCAATATTGTCCTACCTTAGTCTCCTTTTTAATATTTAGACTTTATTCACTATTAAACCTGTTTACATGTGTACATATATATGTTACAGTGTAGAAGTCATATCTTATCTAAAAGTTTGTGTTCTGAGCACTCTCTCTCTCTCTCTCTTCTCCACCTCTCCTCGCTCTTAATGTGTCTGTGTGTATGTATGTGTGTGTGCTTGTGTGTGCATGTATATGTGTCTATGTGTTTGTCGGTGTGTATATGTGTGTCTGTGTGTATTTGTGTGTATATGTGTGTCTGTGTGTATTTGTGTGTATATGTGTGTCTGTGTATTTGTATGCATGTGTGTTTGTGTGTGTGTCTGTGTGTTTGTCTGTGTGTATATGTGTGTCTGTGTGTGTCTGTGTGTATTTGTATGTGTATGTGTGTGTATTTGTGTGTGTATGTGTCTCTCTGTGTGTGTATTTGTGTGTGTGTTTGTGTGTGTGTGTGTGTGTAAGGTCTGGCAGTGGTTCTTTTCATAAGGAAGCTTTCCTGATGATTGCTGAATAAGGAGCTGATCTATAGGTACAGCAGAATATCGTTAGAATCTTACTTTATTACTATTAAACAGCAATAGTACTTGGCTCTAACTTAGGTCTCTGGGTTACCGAGTCTGTAGTTCTTGGTCATGCAAATAGTATGGGTTTCATATGGTGGAGTGGGCCTTAAGCCAAATCAGGCCTTGGTTAGTTACTGCAACAGTTTTGTGCCACTATTGCCTTAATATATTCTAGAGGCAGACCAGATTGTAGATCAACAATTTTGTGGCTTGGTTGATGTTTATGATTCTCTTTGGGTAGCATGCAGAGTACCTTTCTGTACCACTAGAACACAGTGCTGATGGCTACATGTAGGCACCAGATTAACCTTTCCATGTTCAATGAGTTGTATGTATGCTGTCTTCAGCAATGAGGTCTTACTGTCAGTTTGTGAAGAGAAACCTATTGTACTGGCAATAGCCTGGATTGTTTAGGAATTCCCGTTGGAAGTTTTTGGCCAAGAACTTGAATTTAACTCATATTGGAAGCTTCATTAGGTGACAGGAGGTGGCCAGTTGGGACTTTTATCTCCTTCATTATTTGGACACTTTATTAGGATCATTTTCATATATTTTACTAAGTTTCCACTGCACTAGATTTCCATACCATCCTTCAAATGCTCTCACTCCCTCTATACCTAATATCCCTGGGCTGACAAATTGTCACTTGGTTATCATTTATTTAATGGGTAATATCTACATATAAGCAAATGCTTACTAAAGTTATCTTTCTGGGTTTGTGTTACTAAAGATAATTCTTTTCTAGTTCCAGACATGTGCCTGCCAATTTTACGACATCATTTTTTAAAAACCAGCTGGAGAATACTCCATTGTTTAAATATATTGTATTTAATTTATCAATTCTTCTGTTGATGGACATCTAGATTGTTTTGAATTATTGCCTTTTGTAAAGAGAGGAACAATGAACATGGTTAAAAATGTTTCCTTGTGGTAGAATGCACTGTTCTATAGGTATCTGACCAAGAGTGGTATTGATGGATCCTGAGATAGATCAATTCCCATCTTTCCTAGTAATAACCATACTGATTTATAGAGTGACTGCACAAGTTTTGATTCTCACAAGAAGTGGATAAGTACTCTCTTTGTTCTACATCATCCACTGCATGAAACACCGCCTGTTTTAAGATAGGAATTCAAAACTCAATCCTCCTCAAAAATTTTGTCACAGACCAGCTGTATTTCCACATTCACAATGTCCATGGTTTCAGCTTCCTTTCTGTCTAGAGCCTTCTTAGTTTCACTGTGTGTGTATGAGTTTATGTATGTGCGTGTGCTAGTTACTTCTTGGTTTTTTACACCAATATTGTATTTTTAGTGATAATCGTGGTAGAGGTTGTAGGTCAAATGAGATTTTTACCCTTTTAAGGTACTGCACACTCCTCCCGTATCTCAGTTTATCTTCATCGATCTCTTTCTATATATGTATGCATTGTGTATGGGTCTATATACTCATAAATGCATCTAATCTAATGTCCTTTATGTAACCACTAGAATGTAATCTCAAAGGAAGAAGAACTGAGACTGTGTTTACTGCTGTCTTCCACACTTGGAATAGCGTCTAAACCATAATTAGGAATCTACAAACATTATTCCAGGAATGATTGAGTGAAGGTGCATGATGGCACATAAGTTTTCCTCACTCTCAGAAAAAAAAAATTACAAAAGCACCAAATTAATTATAAATACAGAATAAACTTACTCACCTGAAGGAGATCCTGGTATTTTTAGTTTTTGAATGTTACAAGTATCCTGATCAACAATTCTGTAACTATAGAGGACAGTGAAAGCTCTTCTACAAGCACCTAGACAGTGGTTTCATCAAAGGTCTTTTCTTTTCTAGTATTTTCATAAAAAGAAATACGTAGTCCAGTGCAACCTGCTGAAGAGCACACTCTGCCTAGGCACATGTATATTATGAGAAAAGCACACGCAAGGCTTCTAAAGAGACCTGAACAATAAGATACATATTCTCTATCTTCTGAAGCAGTCATAAAAACGACATCAAAAAACATCAAAGAGGCTCAATGGCTTAACTAAACCATTCCTGTGAAATATGAGTGTTATTTTTCCCTGCACAAGTTCAGGCTATTTTATCTGGACACTGTGTACTTCCATAATAAGCAATTAACACTCACAAGGGCTGAGAAATTGTGTGTTCTTAAAAGTAAATAAATATTGATTTCTGTCTGGCTTTAAGAGTTTTTGAAATTCTGTCTAGCACAAGAGTGTTTCACCCTTATTTTGTCTTACACTAGGTTTCAGTTCCTCTCTTAAGTAGATCCATAACCAAGAAAACTCACAGTTTTGGGTCAAATGTTTGGAAAACATTTCATTTAAGATATTTCCAGAAAGTATAACTCATAAGCCGCTCATAAGTGTTATTAATAAGAATGGCTGTGTTAATGGATATTTTGTTCTTCAAAGTATTACAATGAAAATTGAAATACTCTCCACACACACACACATGCACATAAATTTAGGAGAGGCATATTCTTTTACTTTGTAAGTTTCATAGGTTACAGACTGAAAGAACAATCACATTGTTTGACTTTTCATGGTCTGCTTATTTGTTAATTAAATTTGTTTTATCAATACTCCATTTTTATAATATTGTAGCACATATAATTTTGAAGGTTATATATTATCCTTTAAAATGAATTTATTCATATTGTTTAATCAAGTATTCATAATTAAATGTCTTATAGATCATCTTGTTTTGATATTTAATATGATTATAATTGTACTATACAACATCAGTTAGGCAATAGCAATACATTTTATTCCAGCAAAAATAATGTTAGCTGGATTTAAGGCCAGATTATCAATGTGTGATAGGATTTCTATTCATTTACACATCTCACAATGTCTAGGACAACATGCATATTTTAAAGGGAAATCCTTGTTGACACTACTCATGTATTTAAAACCGTGTCATTTGCTTCATAACTAATCATCATAATAAAACCTTTATAGGTCTCTGATAGAATTTATCTTAAGAATATTTTATAAATATTTGAGAATTTCATACCATGGATTTTTATCATGTTCATACTCTATTACCTCCCAAGTCCTATCTCACCTTCTTACCCACCCAGCTTCTTCTATGTTTTTGTTAAATCCATGCAGTCCTGTTTCTGTTACCCAATCATGACTAAGGATTTACCCCAGAGTGTCCTAGAGCAACCAGGGTTCACACCATTAAAAAAAAAAAAAACACCTTACTCTCCCTCTCCCTGCAGCAAAAATGCCACTATGTCCTCATCTAGTGGTGGGATTTTATTTATACCTCCCTTTGTCCCCCTGTCCCTGCTGAGATTCCGTCTGGCTTGAGGTTGTGCGGATGTTATGCATGCTCTTATAAGCACTATAAATTCGTATGTACAGCACCCTCTTGTGTTCCCAAATCACTGTTTCCTTGAAGTCATTTATTTTTTTGAGAGTGACTGTATCTTTATTTGACAAAAATAAAAATTACATACTCCATTCCCAGACTTACTACATGTTTCTCATGATCTCTTACATATCATTCAGTGTCAAGGAAATGAGATGCAGTTCACTGTAGTACAAACAATTTAAGCTTATCCTTGACTAACTTACAAATAAATGAGACTCAGACTAACTTTAATTGGCTTTGACAATTACTGGAGGTCATCCCTAATCTACTCTTCTACCTGTATACCTCCCCAACTGTGTACACTAGATAGTTGCTGTTTCTCCTGGTTATGTGCTCATGGTTCCTCTCACCTCATGGTGGCTTTCTCCTCCTTCTCCTGCTCTCTCCTTCAACCAGCTCACTCCTAACCCAACTACCTCTAATCTCTCCAGTAATTGGCTGTAGAAAATAGTAAGTAATAAGTCAGGTATAAATGTAGATTCTAACAACATAGAGGGTAGGCAAATGCCCGGCTATTTTGCTGCTTAAGGCATATTGTAAATATAAAGGCTATAAGTGTATTTTCCTTCTAGGAACTCAATAATCAAAGGTGAGGTAGAAGCCCTGAGCCAGGATCATTAATAATCTTTACTACAACTGTCCTTGACACCTGCACTCCACATTGGACATAATCTGACATAATTTCTTGTTGATTGATATATATTAGCCATACGTAATAATGGGTAGCATTATGAAAGACAGTGTCCTTGATCCATGCTCTAAAATGCCTTACTTCACTTTCATTTCTTCATTTACAGAAGCAATACTTGAAGTCATTAATTACTGCAGGTTCACAGAATCTTTCCATCTCTCTTTATCCAAGGTCTATGGGCTTGGAAGGAAGGTTTTGATGTGTATACCATGTTTGGGGCAGAGCACTGCACAATTTCTTATTCTCTACAGGTTGATCAATTACTTCACTCTTTTTCTTATTTTTCATTGGATATTTTAGTTATTTACATTTTAAATAGTATCCCCTTTGCCAGTTTCCCCTCTGAAAAACCCCTATTTCACCCCCACCTCCCACTTCTATGAGGGTGCTCTCCTCCCACCACCCACCCCCGCCTCCCTGCCCTGGCATTTTGTTAATCACTGTCTACTGTAAGATGAAGCCTCTAATGAGCACTGATGCTTGTATACAACAAGAAGTCATTAAGAGACATTTTAATACTGAGTCTATTAGCAGAATAATAGTAGCAGCTTCTCCTCTGGGGCCTATGACCATAGGTTCTTGCTACCATTAATGGTAACAGGTATGGGTTCCATCGCATGGATAAGGCCTGAAATCCAATCATAAAAGTGGTTGGTTGTAACGCGCGCCCCCAAAATCCCTTTTCGCCCGCGAATAAGGACAGGAGGCGATACGGGTTTACTGCCACGAGGAACTTTTTACTACCGCACACGATAAAGCGGAAAGACCCAAGAAACCGGAAGAGGGTCCCTTAAATACACCCTAGAGTGACGTATTCACTTCTGAAGGGCTGCTTGCTCACTACCCAGTATTACGCCTCGGGATAGGCCAGTGGTTTGGCGCTCTTTCTGCCTAGCAGCTGCGCAGAATGATTGTTTACTGCTGGGGAACCATGCGGCCAGCGCCATGTTGGAAAACGCACGTGTGCAGCCACAGCGGCTCACTACATCTCTCCCTGTTTAAATTATTAATATGAAACAGCCTTTTGCCTATTAAATGTAGTACCAAATAAGATTCGAACTCAAACCCGATCAAGCAAACTCCATCTTGGGGGGGAGTAAGCGATCAAGAGCTTATAGCCCGAAGATTTTTTCCTTACCCTTCCAGGTGCCATGGAAACGAGTCCTCTGGGTGCATGGGCTAAGGAAAATATAAAGAGAATTGACACCCATCCCTGTGCAATGGAGTATATATATAGCTCCCAGGAGTGCAAGGGCTGTCAACCTATTATCTGGTATCACAATTATTTAGGCAAGAGCTGACTTGGACAAGGACTTCTCATCTACCCAGTGCAAATGAGCCGAGCTCTTGGGGTGCATAGACTGAGAATGTCTCTGTCATAGGCTATTTCTAGCCTAGATCATCAAATTTCAGGGAGGATGCTTGCCCCAAGGCTGCGCGTGCTTAGGCTTAGAGCTACCTTGTCACGTTTTTGCTGGGCTTGAGCTTACAAACCATCCATCTATGAATACTAGTTCACATCCTAGAAGTGTATCACGCAGGCCTATTCCGGCTCTTAGGAAAGAAAGAAAGAAGGAAAGAAAAGGCAGAAGAAATTTATTTTTAAGAAGTAAAATCTCCACGGGCAGCAGGTTTCATCCGCTGGAAATCCGAGCTTGTAATCACGGCTGTATCTGGTCCAACTTCCCATTCCACTTTCCTTTTAAGTAAGCAGAAAGATTATGGCTTTAAATAAATGTATCATTCACAAATCTCAGAGGTGAAATACCTGGATATGGGGTCATTGAGACACAGCTCATTTGAGCCACATCTGCGAGCTGTATCAAATGTGCTTGGAGCGAATAAACTCTCTGATTGACCAACACGTCCACTTTCTGTGGGAGGGTCAAAAGCCTCAGAGGTTTTTTCTGAAATTTGATTAGCAACAGTAGTTGCTGTGATTTGATTAACCATGTCTGAGTCAGCTGTTACAGCTGCAATTTGTAGGGATGGTAATAGCAGCGATAAGGGCTGCAGTTATATTAGAATCTCCTTTCTTGTCAGGATAAAATCAAGGTCTCAGACGTCTGAACGGGGATAGGGATCAGAGTGGTAAACTGGCTATTAGACCTGCTTATAGAAAAGCAGACCAGCACTGTAATATAAGGCGAGTTACATTGGTACAAGTTAGCAGCAGCAACGCCTTTTAAGAAGGCAAGGGCATAGGTTTTTGAGAAGCAGATAGGTTAACCATCTAAATTTACTGTATATACTAGGAACCCGATTTTGGAGAGTCCAAATGGGAGCTGAGAGCGTCTGCAGATGAATCCTTCGGGGGGTCCTTTTCAGGAACCGCGAGTCGCCGCGGTCAGTCGCTCTGGCAGCCAAAATGGATTGTCCTTCCCCCTGTGGAAACACACAGACCGCTCCCCGGGATCTTATTAAAATAGGATCCGGGCCTTTCCATAGACCAGTCAAAACATCTTTCCATTTTACCATTTCTTTTGGCCTAGTTGGTTCCAGGCAATGTCGATCAGCCGCTGAATTGCCTTGACTGTCCAAATTCAGAAAGTTGAGGGTAAAAAGTGCCAGAGAAATAATAGCTCGTGGCACCGTGGGCAGAGCTTCCTCAACTTCTCCCTTTTGTTTTATCAAATAAGTTTTAAGGGTGCGGTGAGCACGCTCAATGATGCCCTGTCCCTGGGGGTTATAAGGAAGACCCGTCAGGTGTGTCACTTCCATATGGCGACAAAATTGTTTAAATTTTTGAGAAGTGTAGGCTGGCCCATTGTCCGTTTTAAGGATTTTAGGCTTTCCCCAAGCACTCCAAGCTTCGAGGCAATGTTGAATAACATGGGCCGCCTTTTCTCCGGTCAAAGGAGAGGCAAATATAACTCCAGAACAAGTATCAATAGAAACATGCAAATATTGTAATTTACCAAAGGATGGGATGTGGGTAACATCCATTTGCCAGATTTGTAAGGGCCTGATTCCCCGAGGGTTAACTCCTGTATGGGGAACAGGTAGGAAATGACAGCAGTTTTGGCATTGAGTAACAATATCTCTGGCCTCCCTTCTAGAGATGTTAAATCGACATCTTAATGTCTCAGCTGTCACATGAAACCTTTTGTGAAAAGCTTTAGCCAAATCTAACTTGGTGAAAGGGCAAATGCAATTAACCTTGTGGCTCGATCTGCCAGGTCATTGCCACGGGACATAGGTCCCGGTAAGCCTGAGTGAGCCCTAATATGAGTTATAAAGACCGGGGATCTACGCTTAGCCAGGGTAAGCTGAATCTTTTGAAAAACTTCCACAAGTCTGCTAGATGTCTTAATTAACCCAGCAACTTCCAATGCTTTTACTGCATTAACCACATAGAAGGAATCTGAAACAATATTTAAGGGACCTGGAAATATTTCCAGAACCTCTGACACCACTAAGCATTCCACCATTTGAGGTGAGGTTTCATGATATTGTTTGGATGTAACTTTATCATTAACCACATAGGCACCTATTCCTGTTTTTGACCCATCCGTATAAACTACCATTCCATCTGGGAGCGGCTCCTGAGACACAATACGTGGAAATATGATAGCTTGAGTTAAAGCAAATTGTAAGATGGGATGCTTAGGATAATGATTATCTATTTGACCATTGAAGGAAGTAACCAGCACTGCCCACACATCAGAGGTCGCCGTTAATATTTGGACTTGGTGAGCAGTATAAGGCACTATTAAAACCTTAGGCTCTCTTCCAAAATGAGTAATAGCCGCTTTTAGCCCTTGAAGGGCAAGCTGAGCGACTGCATCTGGATACCTTTCAATGATCTTTGCAGGAGACGCATTAGGGTGGACCCATAACAAGGGCCCCTCCTGCCATAATACAGCAGTTGGTAAGTGTCTAGTTTTAAAAACACATAAGTCAAAGGTTTTGGTTTCATCTATGCGTTTCAACTGGGCGTCTTGCAAAGCGTTTTCTACTACTTGCAGAGCACGGCTCGCAGCTGGTGTTAAGGCCCTTGGTGAGGAAATATGAGCATCTCCTTCTAAAATATCAAATAAAGGTTTCAGCTCGGCCGAGGGAATTTTTAAAAACGGTCTTAACCAATTTATATCACCTAATAATTTCTGAAAATCATTTAAAGTATGTAAATGGTCTCTACGAATCTCCAATTTCTGAGGAATTATCTTTTCTGGATAGATAACTGTCCCTAAAAAGGAACCAATCTCTGAAAATTGAACTTTCTCAGTAGCAACATTTAGACCCCACTGTTCTAAGGTTTTAATAATAAGGGGTATGAGGTCTGTAAAGTACCTAAATCCTTATGACACATAATAATATCATCTGTATAATGAGCCAGCAACAGCGAAGGAAATTGCTTCTTAATTGGCTCGAGGGCCATTTGAACATACAGCTGACATATGGTAGGGCTGTTGGCCATGCCCTGAGGCAGGACTTTCCACTGATATCTCTTATCAGGTTCAAAACGATTAACAGTAGGTAATGTAAACGCAAATCTTGGCCTATCTTGTGGACATAAGGGAATAGAGAAAAAACAATCTTTAATATCTATAATTTATAATTTTCCACTGCTTAGGCAAGGCAGAGAGTAGAGGCAACCTCGTTGCACAGAGCCAAATAGTCGCATCTGTGCATTGACCGCTCTTAAATCATGTAAAAGCCTCCATTTCCCGGATTTTTTTTTAATAACGAATATAGGTGTATTCCAGGGGGAGGTAGAAGGTTCTAAATGACCGAGCTGCACTTGTTCTTTAATTAGTTTTGTAGCAGCTTCCAATTTCTCAGAGGATAATGACCACTGAGGTACCCAGACGGCCTCCTCTGTGAGCCAGGGTATGGGTATAGAGCCCTCAGTGGCAGCTAGGAAAAACCCAGTCCTTGCCTTCCTGCGTTTGATTCTTGTGAGACAGGATCTAACCTTCCTTGTTCGTTCCTGCCAAGACCTTTCCCTTCTTTAAATCCCATGCTTTTCATAATGTTTACAGCTTGTGGGGAGTATTCACTGGTCAGAACTAGCCCTAGGCCCTGTAAAATGTCCCTTCCCCAGAGGTTGACGGGGAGGGGAAGCACATAAGGTATAAAACTTCCTGTCTGACCCTCTGCTGCCTTCCAAGTCAACGAGCGGGAGCTGACTGCAGGGCTGGCTTCATATCCCAATCCTTGTAGGGAGTGAGATGATTTCTCTACAGGCCATGCCTTAGGCCACCAATTAGCGGAAATGATACTTTTATCCGCTCCTGAGTCCAGAATTCCGGTAAATTTCTTCCCCTCTATTGCTAACTGTAAGGTGGGTCTAGTTTTAAAATCAACCACCAGATGAGCGAAGTCAGTTCCTGAGGAACCAAGCCCTGAGAACCTCTAAGCTTCTCAGTGGATGGAAAACAATCATGTAAGCTTGGAAGAACAATCAATTGAGCGATCCTATCTCCAGGGGAGATAGAGAATACACCTTGTGGGCTAGAACAGAGAACTTGAAGTTCTCCGGTATAATCCTGATCTATTACACCGGGGTGTACCACAAGCCCTTTTAAGGTGAGAGAGGAACGGCCTAATATAAGACCAACGCTTCTCTCTGGCAGGGGGCCTCTGTAATCGACCGGGATCGGCTGCACCCCCATGTGTGGCATTAATAAGACTCGGGAGGTGGAGCACAGGTCCAGTCCTGCGGAACCCCTTGTGGCTCTGCAGCGAACAGAGTCTCCTGAGTGTTCTGCAGTGTCCCATATCTTTTGGGGCCCTGGGATCTCGGGCCCGCATATCCGTTTTTTGAAAATTTTTCCTCCTTAATGGCTGACAGATTTGGGGGGAGAATTTGACCTTTTATATCCCTAATAGAACGGCAATTTTGAGCCAAATGATAGCCTTTTCCACACCTAGTGCACAGTTTCGTTGGTATTTGATTATTTGGGCACTCCCTTTTTCTATGTCCGGCCTTCCCACAGGCATAGCACCGGGCCATATGTTTTGACGGGAAGGTTCCACGATTCTGACCCTTAAGCAGCATTGCCGCCATTTCTAAGTTCGCCGCCGCGAGCCCTGCGTTAGTAAGAGGACCTCCCAATCCTCGGCACACTCTTAACCAATCTTGTAACCCCTTAGCTCTCCGCGGCGCAATAGCGGCACGGCATTCCGCCGTGGCGTTTTCAAAAACCATCTGTTCTATTAGCGGCATCGACTGTTCTGGATCCCCAAAGATTCTACCCGCTGCCTCGGTCATCCGCGCCACAAAGTCAGAGAACGACTCATTAGCTGCCTGAATTATCTTGGACAAATAAAGGTTACTGCCTTCCTTCCTAGGGAGGGACTTCCACGCCTTTATCGCAGCTGCTGCTGTCTGCGCGTAGACCTGCCAAGGATGAGCGGTCTGGTCATTCGCGTGTACGCCAACTCCCGCTAGCATATCAAAAGTCCATAATTCCTGTCCCTCAGTATTTGCATTAATCCTAGCTTGTGCTTGTAACGCCTCATGCCACAAGGCCTTCCACTCTAGGTATTGGCCCATATTGTTAAGTACCGCCTTCACTGTGTTCTGCCAATCTCCTGGAGTCATGGCGGCTGTAGCTAACCTCTCTACTTGGGCTACAGTAAAGTTAGCTCCAATTCCATATGCGCGCACTGCTTCCGCTAATTCTTTGACCTGTCTATAATCTACGGGAGCATAAACGCGGGCGCCTTCTGCCGCTTCAAAGACCGGAAATGCAAGCTGTAGCTGCCTCTGATCCGCCGGGCTGAGGAATGAGTTAGGGCCTCCGCCCGAATCGTAAGTTGGAGGCAAGAGTGGGGCTGAGGAATTCAAAGGCTTTCTTAGTCTTACTTTGGGACCGCCAGCCTTAGTACAGGCAGCTGGTTCCTGCCCCAGGCCCTCTTCCTCTCCTTGTGTTAGATCTTCCTCGGAGCTGCTAAGGTGTATGGAAGCAGGCTCCTTAATTGGGTGCGGGGGTTCCCGCTTCTCTTCACCAGCCGGTGAAGGTTTTGCTAGCTTTAACAGGCCCTGCAGTGGCCTGTATCCCTCCTGAACATTCTTTCCTATAACCAAACTCTCTGGCCAGTCTCTCTCCAGACTTCTTCGTCTGTTTCTCTTTTCCCAACCCTATGGCTGAGCACCTGTTGCCACATCCTGGTTCTGATAGCTTAGAGCAGACCTTTTTTGAAACCTCTCCACTCCTATTAGCTGTGCCTCGAGCTAGTTCCTCACAACAAAAATAGACTGTCAACGAAAACCACACAAGGCCAGCTACTACAGCAGCGGCAGTGAATGAAAATTCGGTCGCAACAAAGGTCTCCACGCCAAGCATACCTTCCAGGATGCACCTCGAGTTCCGCAGTTTGTAACCCGTCCCCAAGCTTGGGTGGTCTCCCGCAGCGCCTTAAAATTTCCCGGGGTAATCGGCACCAGATGTAACGCGCGCCCCCAAAATCCCTTTTCGCCCGCGAATAAGGACAGGAGGCGATACGGGTTTACTGCCACGAGGAACTTTTTACTACCGCACACGATAAAGCGGAAAGACCCAAGAAACCGGAAGAGGGTCCCTTAAATACACCCTAGAGTGACGTATTCACTTCTGAAGGGCTGCTTGCTCACTACCCAGTATTACGCCTCGGGATAGGCCAGTGGTTTGGCGCTCTTTCTGCCTAGCAGCTGCGCAGAATGATTGTTTACTGCTGGGGAACCATGCGGCCAGCGCCATGTTGGAAAACGCACGTGTGCAGCCACAGCGGCTCACTACAGTTGGTAGCATCTGTACTACTCTGGGACCTGTGGGGTGTAACTTGTAAGGCCAGCCATTATTGTCATGTTCAAGGTTCAAAACCTGCATGAGATTGCTGATTTTTTTTCTCATTTGGGGACATGCATATCACCTCTCAGAACTATGAAATCTAGCTAGGATTGCAGGTTGCAGTTGAGTGACACCAATTATTTTTTTGTAGTTGAAAATTAAGTAAAATAAATGATGGCATTGCTGTGATATCAACATTTAGAAGGCATGTGAGGAATTGATGCAAGTTCAAAGCCAGTCTGGACAGCTTAGGAAGAACTTGTTTCAAGGATAAAACAAAAAAGGCAAAAATAGAAAAATAAATTTAAAGTGATAATAACCTTTAGTTAAAAGGCAGTTGGAACACACATGAAGGGACCCATGGCCCCACCAGCATATGTAGCAGAGGATGGCCTTGTTGGGCATCAGTGGGAGAGGCGGCCCTTGGTCCTGTGAAGGCTGGATGTTCCCGTGTAGAAGAATGCCAGGGCAGGGAGGTGGGAGCAGATAAGTGGGTGGGGGGGAGAGCACAATAGAAACATGGGAAGGGGAAATGGGATAGGGAGTTTCTAGAGGCAAAATGGAGAAAGATGATAACATCTATAATAAATATAGTAAAAAAATAAAAAAATCAAACAAACAAAAAACAATAAAAAAGTAGTTTCCATATACACTAAGTTCAGCTGTTTTTTTCTAAGAGCAAAATAAATTGTTTTAGTAAACTCATAAGTTTTTATAATATATCTAGAAAACATCAGTCAATATTATGTGTAGGCAAATTAAACATGTTTGTCCCTTAAAATTGATTTTGTAATTTTCTTCATTTTAATAATATTTATTGCTGTAAATTGTCTTCAAGATTTAGTTTTGGCTCTGGTCCACATTTGATGTTACATTTTCATTTCTATTGATTTTAAATGTTTTATTTCTTTGCAATATTTCTTTATTAATATTTATTCGAAATGTACTGTTTGATTTTAAATATTTGAGCATGTTCTCATAATATTTTTTTGGAATTAGTTTACATTTAACTTGATTTAACTGAAGATGTACTATATATTATTTGTGATGTCAATGAAAATGTTTTTCTGTTAATGATATATGTTCAGCTAGAGTTGAGGAGAATGTTTATTGGATGTCTGTGAGGTGGAGATATTGATAATATTATTTTATATTTGTATACAAATAAATACTTTTATATCAATTAAAGAGAGAAGAAATGGTGACACCTCCAGTTAGAATGACTGTTTTAATCTGTTCTTGATTTTACCCATCAGTCTTATTCCATGCATTTAATTTATGAGTATTTGGTTACTATACCTTTAAAACTATTATGTCTCCATCTTGTACCCTTCTAAAGAATCTCCACTCCTCATCTTGCCTCAGGTTTTGATGGATGCTTTTCAGTAGAGTAACTCGAACATCATTGTGATGGGGATGTCATGAATGGTTCACCAATGCCTCAGTACTAATGCTAAATTTGTTCATCTCAATCTTTGAGTATTTTGCCTTTTAGCTAATACAGGATTCATTATTTCTAAAATAACATTTGCTACTCTTTACTTTTTAGAGCTCTCTGTCCATTAATTTTCAGGAGACTATGATTCAGATGAGTTAAGTCATAATCCAATGAGTATTTGGTTACTATACCTTTAAAACTATTATGTCTCCATAATAATTTTAAAAAACAAGTTTCTTGTTTTTCCCTGCACTTTCTCCATTTGACTATTATGAACATCACTTTTTCATATGGCTTCTTTAACTTTAAGAGTGTTTTTGACTATTATAATCTACCATGATGATCTTACTTCGGAGCCGTGTACTGCTAATTACATTTCCAGCACTTCCTATTGCTCTTGCTGCACAATTTATTATTTTTACATGGTGCACATCTTGTAATAAGTTACTTTTCATTTTTCTATAAGATCTGCATAATCTGTTAAAGAACAGAACACACAACAAAATGCTTTGTGGCTTCCTGTAGATTTAGGTGTTCTCAGGATTGTTCTCTTGTGTTGTTTGTTTTCTAACTCAGCTCATAGTCCTTCCTCATGAGAAACCTTCCTCATCTTTTCTCTAAATTTTTATGATGAAAAAATTTATATTTTTCAAACAGAATATTTGAGTAAATTTGTGCTAGTTTAAAATTCTATAGTTTTATTTTCTTCTAGCTTGTTTCTAAGAACCAATTCATTGGTAATTATTAATTTTGGTTGACTTGGACTGAACTTCTTGAGTCTATAAGAGTAGAGTTTTCAACAATATATTTACAAAATTTTCTGCTTTCTTCTCTCTCATTAAAACTAGTGGGCCAGCCCAGCAGTAGTGGTGCACGTCTTTAATCTCAGGACTTGGGGGCAGGGGCAGGCAGATTTCTGAGTTCAAATCCAGCCTGGTCTACAAAGTGAGTTCCAGGACAGCCAGAGCTACACAGAGAAACTCTGTCTCAAAAAACCAAAACCAAACCAAAACAAACATAAAAAAAAACAAAACAACAAAACAAAACAAAAAAAAACTAGTAGGCTACATTTATTTAACAATGACTCAGAGATGCTCTGTGGATGTCACATAGCTTAATCATTTCTTCTGCTAATTTTTTTTAATATTATCCTGATAAAGATTCTGTTCAATTATTCTTTTAAGATGCATGCTTAAATATCTCCTTTCTCTTAGAGGAAAGTTTATTCAACATGTAGCTTTTGCCCTTGAAATAGTTGTTATTTTCTGATACATAAACTAGTCAATCATATATAACATGTATCAAACAAATTTGAGTTATCAAGTAAAGAAAAAATCAACACAAATTAATTTTGTAGGAGATAATTGGAAAGAGTTATTTGAAGTGTACTCCATACCAGTCTTCCAGAACATATCATTTCCCTGAGATTTATGCGTTGATACATTGATCCCAAACTAAATTTAATAGAAAATGGACCATTGTGATAGGCAGGGCAATAGACAGGTGAGAGAAGAATGAATGTTTCCATGTTTTAGAATTTATATTTAGCAACTACCATTTGGTAAGCATTTTCTGTATGGTAAACATGATAATTTTAGTTTTATTCCTAACTCATGAACAAATCTAAAAATTTAGAAGCTCTTTATTGTGCAGATAAAAATGGAAAACCTTCTATAACAAAGCATTTTGTCTAGATAAACAACTAGCCCGGAATATGTAGATCACACCTTTCCCAGTGCTAAGGAGCCTGAGACTGGAAGATGGTGAGCCAACTAGATAACCATATTATTGAGTTTTACCTTTATCTAAATCTCCTGTGGTTGTTAAAAGTTTAACTTCAGGTGGACAACCTATGGTTTAGCTATTGACTCTACAATTTTTGTTGAATTACCTTTTGTAATTTATTTAATTTCGAAGTCCTCAGTTTTCCCATCTGTAAATGAAAATAATACTGGTGACATAATGCATAAACATTTTGGTACTTATTAAGTAACCATGTAGCATTTTAGCTAAACAGTATTTGAGTCTTGGTTTTAATAGCTGTTATTCTTGTTTTAATAGCTGTATTCAAAAACTCAATGAACTATAAAACTCACAGGATGACATTTAAAATAAATGGCTTAGTAAGTAGAAAATAGTCCCATATGAGACATAATCTAAACATTCAATATATATAAGCAGAGGCATAGGAATATCATTAAGAATTATCTGGCACTTATTTTGTAACTGTTCCACTGCTCAATCCTCATAAAACATCAAAGGCTAAGTTTAAGATACAACTTCATCAAGGCTTTCATAAGCTTAATTAACTTACAGAGACAATTTTTTTTTGCTATGATTATGTGAATTGAATTAAATTAATTATTAAAATAATATATATTTATAAAAATAAACTGTTTATCTGTTGAGATAAGTGTTATTGAGAAAATCACCTCTTGGATTTCAGTTTTCTGAAAGCAATTATTTGGTTCATTTTCTTTCAGTTTTAAACACACACCCCATAGAAGTAATTTATGATTTCTCTGATATATGTGTGATCAACTGTTAGTCTCTCTTTCACTCATGATAGTGGAAGCTACATACTCTTCTGACTTTTAGTTAGTATTGCTGCAAGTCAATCCAATTTTGTTGTTTGTTTTAATTGGCTTCACTCTTTGCTTTCTGTTTGTCTTTTGGTTTTCACTTCTTATCACCATGTCCCTCCACTCAAAGTTCCTTTTGCTTTCCTTGGCTGTGTGTCCCAGTGGGTCCTAAAGGCTTTAACACTTCCCATCTTCTTGTAACATTTCATGGTACTGCATTTCAACACTGGTATGTGTGAATCTTACATTTTTATTTTAACTGTGGATTTGTCTATTATTTTACCATAGAAGATTTCCTTAGTAAATTTTTATTTTCACTTGAGACTTCTTTTTTAATGTATAGTTCATTAAAAGTGTGTTGTGCACTGTGTAATTCCCACATTTTTGAAGAGTTTCCTGATATATTTATTTCATCTATTAGATTCCAGCTTGATTTTGTTGTAGCGGAAGAAAAGAGTATTATGAATTCAATTATTTTAGATGTGTGTCTTGTTTATATCTCAGGACCTCATGTATTTTGAAGTATGTACCACGGGTACCTGAAAAACTGCTGCAGTTGTTGGATGTTGTTCATTCATGGAGCTGTTAAGTTGGTATAGGCATATTGAAAACTCCAACTACAGCTACAAATTTATCTAAAGTAGTTACTTCAGTTCTTTTTTAATATCTCATTTTTAAATTTTGAAATGCAAACCTTAGAGTAAGTTTATTGCAAAATTTAGGCATTTATCTATATTTTCTAAGAGAGAAAAGTCACTTAAAATTAACATTTTAATTCAACATTTTTAATTATGTGCTTTGCATTTTTAGAATTTTTACATCAGTAAAGGGAATGTTAAATGCAAAGTATACATATTTTAAAGGGAAGTTTAGTTTTGGAAGTTATATTAGATTAAGCTGAGAAAAAAATGAGGACATTTAGTATTATTTTCAACCTCTATGCCAGAACCAGACTTGATACAGGGCCAATTCCTGAAATTATGCCTTATGTACTGGTAGCTTGGACTCTCCGTTTGACTTTCAGCTTGATCCCTGTCAATATTCTTGTGTCATGTGTCAATAGAAAATATGAGACAATAGAAGCTTATTCTTTGTTTTTGATCATTTCGGAGCCTTGAGGTGAGGCAATTTATGCCACATGTTTATATAGCTCTTAAGGGAAAAAAAGCCCAGAATGTTAAAAATTGCACACACACATACACACACAAACAAAAAAGACATCAAAGTCACTTTTGTGAATCTCTTGTTTGGGGACAGTTTTAAATCAAAATTAGTGCTAATCATAAGTAATGTTACTCAAGAAAATTCTGGTTACTGGACAGAGTTTATCAAATCCTAGATATCAAACCCTAAAATATAAAATAGGGCTCACATAAGATGGCAAACAGTAATGATAAGAAACTTTGTTTTTTTTTGTTTTTTTACAAAATTAATTAATTAACTAATTAGTTAATAGTGCTGAGTTCAAAGCTTCAAAGCTGAGCTTTCACTGGACTTTTTCATTCCCTCTTAATACATTCTAAATTTTTTTCTTCTAAATAATTGTGCATTGTGTCATCCCCAGCTTGGAGCCCCATCATACACAAACAACATTTTCACTTCTACATTATGGATACATGGATAAATGAGATCTCATAGAATGCCTATTCTTATGGTGGCCTAATTTAAGATAAAATTGGAATACATTACTTGTTAAACTCTACTTTAAAAAATTAACCTTGACAAACCGTGACAGAGCTAGCTAATATCGATGGTATTTCCCTTGGCCCTCTAAAATACTAATATTAGCATCTCATCTCACACGATCACTGGTACAGAAAGCACTTTTCAACAAGATGGTTAAAGTCAGTAAAATTAGCATGTACGAAATTCTACCAATTACCTTTCAAATGTGCATGTAATTTTTTTTAAAAATGTCAACATGATAGATATTGATGTAGAATGAGAAACAATTACTGCTGGCAACTCCATCATTAGAACTTCAGGTGATGGCTTGACTTTGTATCATCAACAGGTTCAAGTCTGAACGGAACGCACAATGATTAACACTTTGAAAATAGTGCATACCTGCTCTACTGAGAGGCATGATATCCCTCGGGGGTTGGGGAAAAAACTGCTTAGGACTCATTAAACCAATGGCACTACAATAAATCATAAGCCTGTTAAACGGAAGTAGATTAATATAGACAGACTAGGTCCAGCTGTTTCAATATCATATAGCATATGGAGCTTAGTAATTGGACTGAAATGATAGCTGTTAAATCATTTACACCCATGTGCAGCACTAGACTTGTATAGGAAAGGACAAAATAGTTCTTATGTTGTTTCTAGGGTGAGGAATATGCTTTAAACTACAGGTGAATACCTCCCAAATTAACATCCACTTGTTGGTTTCCATGGAATTCCTTCAAAGTTGAACCTAAAGCATATTATTCTGGGCCATTTAATGGCATCATTTATTTTATGATTTGTTCAGCTTTACACTAACCCTTTCTTCATGTTTTATGGTTTATATTTTGCTTGCTTGTTATTATAAAAGTGGGAGAATTTCTACTTTAAAACAAAGTTCACTTAAAAATCCAATGTGAGTGTCCTATGAGGATCTTTGGTAAAGACAAGATAGGGGAAAACAGTGCAAAATGATGTAGTTTTAATATCCATAAAATAAAGATCCAGAATTAGCTACTAACAATACTTCTTTCCTGTCAGTGGGGATGTGAGATATGCATTAACTAAGCAAAAGTATATTCATGGTTTTATGGTACTCAGTTATTTATTGTGTAAAGCAGAATCTACTCCACTGTGAACAGACATGTTCTCTGAATATGGATTCCCAAACAAACCGTTCAATGGATGAGTTCTTTTTTGCAATGTAAACTTTATTTTAAATGAGGCCTAGGATGGGTTGAGTCGTCTGCAAGATTTGGATCCATGGTCCTTTGGGAAGCAAGAAGAGAGAACAGCCAGTTTGTCCATACTGCCATGGGTCTGTGGCTGCAGGATCAGCTGCCTAAATGTAGCATATGAAATTAGGAAGTGCCCGGAAAGTACTTTGTCTTGCCATTTTTTCTCCGGTTCATAGAAAGCATCTTTTCTTTGTCTTTAATCTCTAGGCTGAGCCATTCTCTGCTCCCTGGTTTCTTAGTTTTTTTTTTCACCTGTTTAACCGGTTCCCTTGGCTGAATTCCCTTCACTTTAAACATTTAGGATAGATTCTGTTGTTGTAGATGGATACTGACTTGTACAATCTCAGGCATTGACTTGATGTTTCCAGAGGGATGCAGTGAAGCAGGTGAGGCATGTCTGTTTCCCTCACATTAGATATCAAATGTGACAGTATAGATAGTCAAATGTAGACTATTGAAAATCAACCATGAATCCATTGCTTGCAGAAAGAAATTGAATGAAAAAGTTCCAACTTGGTTGGAATCATAATGACTACAGGACCCATGACAGAGTAGGAAATGAAACACAGCTACTCAGGAGTGTCTCTGAAACTGGAACCCCTATATTTAAACTCTGTGATGAGCAGGCAGCACAACTCAGCTGTCAACGTAAAGCAAAAGAAAGAAAAGGAACAGAGAGAGAAAAGGAGAATGGGCCACTTAAGATGTTTGTTTGTTCTTTTATTTTGTTTCTCTGAGAAAGGGACTCTAGTCCAGGATGGTTTCAACTTTGTGGCAATCATCCTGTCTCAGCTTCCCAAGTTCTAAGACTACCTCTGAGCCACCACACCCTCTACAGAAGGATGAATTAAGGACAACTTTAAGACTCAGATGATTTTCTCCCTCCTCTGCACCCTATTCTAGTTTTAGCCACATTAGTCCTCCCAGTTAAAGCTTCTAAAATGTTCTCTTTAAATATTACCTGCTTCTTTTTTCTTTTTCTTTCTTTCTTTTCTTTTTTTTTTTTTTTTTTTTTGCTTCTTATTTTTTACTTCTTCATACTAACCCAAACTAACCAGGCTTTTTATTTAATCACTGTACTAAGCCATTCTCAGTCAGGTCATTTACTTGTGTCTAAGTTCCCTGGACACATTCAGCTATCATTTTGTTCATGACTTCTCAAGAGCTTTTGATTTCCTTTTTAATTATTTTTTTAAATGAGATTATAATTTAATCGCATAGTTTTACCACCAACCTTTTCCTACCTTCAAACCCCACCCCATGTAATTTCCCTTTCTTAAATTCATAAACTAATTAATTTTTTAAAATTCTTCTCTCATATATTATATCCACACTGGAGTTCTTTCTCCCTCTCTCCCTCTCTCTCTCCCTCCCTGCTTCCCAGCCTCCTTGCCTCCCTGCCTCTCTCCTGAGTATCTTACCCTATGTACTTTTTTCCCCATATTCACCTGTTATGCCTCCTCTCAGAAAAGAGAAGGCCTCCCTGGGATATCAACTAAACACTGCATACCAAGCTACAATAGGACCAGGCACATAACATCACAAGTCTGGACAAGGTGACCAAGTAGGATGAGGAGGATCCCACAAACAGGCCAAAGAAGCTATTCATATATAATATATGTGAAGAGATGGTATACTCCTGTAGGTTTTGCTGAAAGATAGATAAGATGGAGAGATAGAGATAGAGATAGAGAGATAGAGATGATAGAGAGAGATGTGTGTGGGAGAGAGAGAGATGTGTGTGGGAGAGAGAGAGAGAGAGAGAGAGAGAGAGAGAGAAAGAGAGAGAAAAACACTAGGTATTAGCTCACCCTTTTGAGCAGATCTCTGTAGAACAACAAAGATGTTTGTTCTGTCTTGTAGTGATGCCATATAGACAAATAGATGATTTGTTAATTCTTAATGATGATCCTACTAGAATTCCTGAAGTTATATTAGTAATTATTAGGCTCCTTTATAATAGAACCACAATTAAATCCTTTCTGATGTCAACAGTGCATTGAGAAATCTGCCAACCTTTAAGTGTCAACAGTTAACTGCTTTTCAGATACAAAGCTGGTATCTCCAATTTGAGCACATTCCAAAAAGTTGTAAAACAATTAACCAAAAGTCATACAAAGGGATTTAAGGATTTATTATAGGTTCAAGGACAGATTATAAAATACTGACTGGGTTTATCTATACAAAACTTCTATGATAACTTAGTTATGGTCTTTACTATAGGTACAAGAACAGAAGCTAAAATATTGACTGGGTTTATCTGTACAAAACCCAGTTATGGTTTATAAATCTCTATGAACCTATAGAGCTAGTGACAGATGATGAATGTTTAACCAGATAATTATTCTTAATGGATATGCATGTAAACATTCTCTGTTATGAACTTCTTATTCAATTTATGATTTGAATTTATGCTTGAATTTCTTGTGAAGTTTTGTAAAAAAGAGATGCTTAGGAAAATCACGTGATCTGTTCTCCTAGTAAAGGTACAAATGACTAGGAATGATTACCTTGGGAGTAAGGCACTGGGAACATGGCATTGTGGCAACAGAGCAGGAAGAGAGAGCAAGAGTCGAAGGAGAATGCAGAGTGGAATAACTTAGAAATTATAAGGCAACTTTAAAAATTAAGAGAGCAATGTACAGAATGCAGAGGGAAAAGGACAAAAGAAGCTGCTCTCCTTATCATGAGACAGAACAGATCTTTTCTTAATACCAAGGCAGGCTTAGTCTTACTAAAGAGAACAAAGCTTCCTCTACTGACTTTAGTTTAATTCATTTAGCAATAAAAGCTTAGAAGCTTTTTCTTTCTCTATGCAATAAAGATTGAAGCTCATTTTTAATCCAGAATGAGTGAGTTCTTTCTGCACTGGTGCTTGGTCTTTTTCTTCATATACATATGTAAGTGTGTGGTGTGTGTGTGTGTGTGTGTGTGTGTGTGTGTGTATAAGTATGTAATTATGAAATAAGTATGTAACCTGGGCCCCACTAGTTTAATGGAGATGTATAAATTTGTAAGCATAATATAAATTTATATATAAATTTATATGAATTTATCCATATTTACTTGTGTAAAATTTTTTTCTTTTGTGAGAGTGACTCTTTTCTTCTGGTTCAATAGAAGTTTATTGCTTGAAACTTCACCCCAGCCTGACAAAGGAAGGGCTTCTAGACAAGAGGGAAAAGGCTCTAACAATTAATCCTTTTCTTTACCATCCCCTGCTGTTTTTACACCTAGGTGCTAAACAATGTGACTTATACTTAAGACAGGTAAACATTTTATTATGAAACAGCAACCCTAAATGTCTCTCTAGACCAAGCCTTGTCCCTGCTGACACTCTTCCCCATCTGCTGTCTCAAAAGGAACCAAGAGGAAAGAAATTCAGGAGCTGCCCTCAGCAGCCACTCATGACCTCAGTCACACTTCCCCCAGACATAATTTAAAGCCTCTTTTTCTTTTAGCTAGATGTTTTTCCCTCGAGGAATTTTGGGCTTAGTACCAACCTATAGCCTCAGCCTTCTCCTCCTCCTCCTCCTTTTCTGCTCCCCTCCTCCTCCCCCTCCTCTTCTTTTTTATATTCCAATAATTTTGATATAATCCATGGCTTTGAGCTCAAAATTCAAAATCACAGACCTATGGGAACCTAACCATAAGCTTCACCTCACCTTTTTAAGTTTCTTACCTGTTCTGAAATAGGTTGAATAATTCTTCCCTTCATATAGTTATACCTAAAGAAATACTTAAGCTATGTTTGTGTCTGATCAGACATGCAGCACAGCATCTGAATCTGCTTAACCCCCAAACCATGCTCTTAGTATGAAACTCAAAATTGTGTGCATGTGAAGTCTACTGTAATACAAATGAAAATGTCAGTTATCTATGTTTATTATTCAATGACCATTTTTGATTAATCCAGATGGCCTTTGAAAGACATGAAAGTAGTCATATCTTGTTCTCATAATGTTCAGTAGCTGTGCTCTCCTCTTCATTCACTGGCATTTGTAAGTTCAGCTTTTTATTCCTTAATCATGAAGCACATATGTGCATAAGTGTGAGGGTTTTTCCCACTGCACTACCCATTGGTTCTTTCCAAAGCTTAAATATAATTATGTGTTGAATTAACCCAACACCATCTTCTTAGGGGCCCTGTATAATGGTTTGAGCCTTATTAGTTTCCTGTATATACCTACTAGTAACTATATATTCCTGAATATTTAATGTATTTCTAACTCATAGCTTGTCAATTTTATAAAAGCAAATTTATTTGCCTTGTTCAACATCATAATATGTCACATTACAGAGTATCTGGTATGTAATAGAACCTGGGTAATTATTTGCAAAATAGAGAATGAACTGTAAAAATATATAAAAAAATTTAGTCAGAGCTCTGATATTAATATAAGTGTCATAAGGGCCAGTAAACCTGGAAGTCTGATCAAATCTGGTAAAATGCTTCCATCAGATACAACCTTAAACTAAGAAAATGTCCACAGACTTTTTGTTCAATGAAACAGATAGAGGTACCATGGTTATTCCCATAGAACACTTGAACAATTTCATGTCTGCAGTTTAATATTGTATGTATATGTTGCATTCTACTTCATTTTCTGATATGTATATGGATATACATATATATATGATATAATCTCATGTATATATATAATATACATATATATATATATGAATACACACACATATATATGGTACTTACACTTACACACAAATATTAGGTTTTTTGACACATTCTGTGTTTTTTTCCCTCTCTTGCAGAATTTTTATAGCATTAAAAACAAAATATTCTGAATACTAAATTTACTAACATTAAAAAGAAATATCTAATTGGCCAGTCTTTAAGTTGAAAGAGAGTCTCTACTTCACCTTGTTGATCTTTATGATGTTCTGCTGAGGCTATTTTCTGTCACAAACATTACAAATAAAGTCAATCATATCTGTAGAAACCACATTAACTCTGCAGACATGTAAAAGGGGCATTTCTGTCAACATTGCTACAAATGTTTGTTAACTCTGCTTTCCACTGTTCATTTGAAAAGTTCATTTGAGGGACTTATTTTGTGAGGCCACAAATTTTACTCAGTATATTTTTCATTTATTGATAAATAAATGATAATCAAATTTAGTTTCATTAAATAGATTTCTACATGATGAACAATACAAAGAAAGTACAATGAGAAACACTGATAATTTTCTATTTGTAATGATAAATTAAAAAAAAAAAAAAAACAAAGGAAGGGACTTGGAGAATTAGCTCAGTTACTGAGAACACTTCCTGTTCTTGCAGAGGATCTGAGTTTCATTGCTGGCATCTATGTCGAGAAGTTCACAATGTCTGTAGTTCAGTTTCTAACATGTACTGAATTGTTTAATATCAACTTGACACAAGCTAGAGTTATCAGAGAGAAGGGAGCTGGAACTGAGAAAATGTTTCCATAAGCCTATAGGTCATTTTCTTAATTAGTGATTGATGGAAGAGGGTCCAGCCTATGGTGGGCAGTGACATCCCCAGACTACTAGTGTTGGCTTCTATCAAAAAGCAGGCTGAGCTAACCATGAGGAACACACCAGTAAGCAGTACTCCTTCTTGGCTTCTGCATTAGCTTCTGCCTCCAGGTTACTGCACTGTGTCAGTTCCTGTCCTGACATCCTGTAAACCAAACAAGTTTTCTCCTCCCCAACTCACTCTTTGTCATGGTGTTTCATCTCAGCAGTAGAAAATCTAACTAAAAAAACAGGACTCCAGAAGCCCTCTGCTGGCTGCCAGGGACACCTGTGCATATTTGTGCATACATAACAGACACATGTGAAAAATAAATAAATAAAGATAAATAAAATAAAAATTAAAAGATCAAGAAAGAATACATCTTGTATGATATAAACTTTATATAGCAATGCCAAACTATAGTATTTAAGAATATGTACATGTGTATCAAAAAGAAATTGAATGAAAATAAATCTTTACTAAATTATGATGTAATTAAAAACTATTAAATAAGGGATTTTACAAATGAATGTGGCTCCAAGAAAGTAATTTGCTCTTGATATTGGCCTGAGAGCTTGTCCCAAAATGCTCTTTACACGATACACCTTTGTCTTTGGTTTTCTCCCAGATGCGTATTTCATCAACAGTCAATGACTTTCAACTTTCTTTGGTCTAGTCCTTTTGTTATCATTTGTTGCCGTTAGTTTTATTGGCATTCTAGGTCCAGAATTAGGGTTCCTTGCTAATTTGTTAAATGCTTTGACCAGAAGACATTTACTAGGCTACACTTTCATTGGGGTCAATCTATTTTTTTTTTTATTAACTGATAATATTATATTGTTTTACTTACTGAGAATATCATCTATTTATAGATTTTGTATAAATCGTGACATCTGGCAAATATGATTAGTTATTTTAAAGCTTAAAAATAACCCATTATTTAGATTTGTCTTTTCAACATGGAGTAAACAGTAAAAGTCAAAGGATTAAGCAGCGTTCAAAAATATTTCTAAATTTATCTTTATCATGGCAGATGTTGCTTTCTAAAAAATTTTGAATGCAGTATTCTCTGAAGCTACCTGATTTAGAAGGGAGCTTTTGTCTTCCCTGCAGAGATCTAAGCTAAAATCCTTCATTCAATTTTTAATCTTACAGCATTTATTCTCTTTCAAGGCTTTCCAATTTGCCAATTCATTGGATTTTGTTTATCACCTTTCTACAAAAGCTCACTTGTTCATTGACAGTTGCATTCTAAGTTAAATCCAAAGTAGGGCAAATTAATGAATATTCAAACTGTCTCCAAGGGTTGTTGTTAGCTTGACAGTTCTATCACATCAACCATATGTAAAATCTATCTTCCAGTTAAATGTGGCTGTTTTTCACTATGTCAGACGTTATTTATTACTCTGTCCTTTATTAGCTGTGATTAATAGCTAATAAAGTTTTATAAAGGAACGTCCTTTCATTCCCCAAACCTATACATCAAATAATGTTCTGCTATCAATTTGACATATTAAAGCATTGCTATTTATTTACTTCACCTTTTGTATCATCTAGTACAAAATAAAAGAGACATAGCTAAGCAAATTTGAGACAGCATTACAAGTTTTATTTTTTTCTCCATGTACAGGGTGTTTTAATGCTCAGACGTTGGCCAAAATGTATGATGTGCTCCAATCTTTTTATGGGAAATAAGGAAGCTTATTTCTTTTTCTTCTATCTCCACTGTAGAATAATCTGTCCTAAAAGCAGAAACTGAATTCCTGCTATTTGAATCAAGGCATGAGAAGAAAATTAAGCCAAGTTTAGTCATGCTGAGAAAAAGATTGTTCCCAACTCCCACATTCCAGTCTCCACATGTAGTGTTTAGCAATCTTTCTGCTGTGGTTCTTCTTAAGGTAATAGCTCTCAGTCATCTCAATCTGTGTTTGCCGGCATTCCACTCTTCGAAAGAATAGATTTTCATAGACTTCCTAGAAACACCAATATAAGAGAGTTACATATCAAAATTTATTATAAATTTAATTTTTTTTCCAAATATTATTTTAGATTTCCAGTTTACATACAAATGTTACAATGGTGGCTTATTGCTTCTAATCTTTAAATTGGAAAGCCCAGCCCTTGTCTTTCAGATTCATATTCAATAGATGATGTATTACTAACGAATCCCAGTTCATCATTATTCAAATAAGTTGGTAATGCATACTTTTGATGGTTCATCTTGAATGCCAACTGGATTGTATTAGGAGGATGTATAAGTTAGTGACTTATATAGTGGGACTATTAAGAGTTGGCTATATTGATGGATGTAACATTTAAACAGATTATTGAAAGCCTGCAGACCTTTGAAATGGTCTGGTTGGGAGAAGCTAGTGATAGGGAAGATGATTTTGTCCTGTATGGCATGCTTTGTATGTAACTAGCTTTGCTTAGCCAGTCTCTTCTTCCAACTCTCCACTTTGTCACTAGTTTAAAAAGAAAGAAACCAAAGTAGTCCTAATTCTCCAAGACTGTGAACCAATGCAAGTCTTTCTACCTTTGAAATATTTCTCTCAGTATATCTACTGTAATGACAAAAAGTGTCATATACCTTTACATATTAACCCTGAACTGCTCTGATTTCTAAATCTAAAGTACAGTCTATAATATTTCTAGAAAGGGTATAGATATTTTCATAATATTTGCCTACCTGGCTCTTACTCTCAAGAATTCCACACTTTGAAGTAACAGATTACAGAATGGTGAAGGTTTTCTTTCCATTTGTGAAGCAAGAAAATGGATTTTTCTAAAGATCATACAAAAGAACTCTTAAAACACAGCTGCATTATTAAATCAACTTTTGGAAGGCATGCATATATAGAAGAGGGCGTGGAAGATGTTCTCATGTACATAGAACATCTGCTTGGGCCTGTTTTTCCACCTGGTAACCAACTGAAGTTCATTCAACTGCAGTCACTGAAACACTGGGAGTCAGTAACTAAAATTCTCTCTCTCTCTCTTTCTCTCTCTCTCTTTCTCCCTCTCCCTGTCCCCTCCCCTCCTCCCTCCTTCTCTCTCTGTTTGTCTCTGTCTCTGTCTGTTTCTATCTCTGTTTTTCCTCTGTCTCTCTGTCTCTCTCTCTCTGTCTCTCTCTCTGTGTTTTTGCTTCTTTCTCCTCTATTATTGCCCTCCTGACTCCCTTTTAAAGTCATCTTAAATGAAGTCAATCAAGAAGGAAGGAATGAGATGCAGAATCAATCAATTATTATGGTTATAGAGCCGTGTTTTTCCCAAACTCATACACTGCAGACATATATTTCTCATCCATTTCAGCATGACCATAAACAAATGTATGGACTGTAGTAAGCTGATAAATTAAGAGCAATTCGAATTCAGCTTTTATCCTAGTAGGTTTTTTGCCTGCGCAAGAGTTAGAGGCAGTAAAACATTCTCATTTTCCTCCAGAAAAGGACATATAAAAATATGCAACTGTAGAGATCTGGTGTTAAAGCCACCCATTCATTCTGTGCTATTATGTCATAATAGTCTAAAGAAACTAATGTAACATGTTGTATGCAGTGCTGTTTCATGTTTATTATTTGAGAGGCCTCCTTAGGCATTAAATGTTCATCTTCACTTTCATTTCACCATGACATCATGACTTCCTTACCTTGCATAATGAGCAAGGTAACTATGTACAAGGTTTGACTTAGCTGAAAAGAGCCTATCAGAGTATCCTTCACCTAAAGATTCCTATTTTGGAATTCCTATATATCAGCTCTTCTGCCCTAATTCAAATCTGTTATCAATGGACACCTGAGAAGGTTCAGAATCCCACTATTTGTTAGTTGAAGCTTCTGTGGAGTATTCATTGCATCAGGATTATTTCCTGTGTACCCTCCCAGCCAGTCCTGTTGCGTGTTCCAGAACCTACCTCTGAATTCTAATGTCCACCACAGTTTGAAACTCCTGTTATAAAACATTCTACAAAATAGCACCATAGATTGTTTGTGTGTAATGTCAATGAGGTCTTAAACTGAGCAACTATTATATTCTTTCATATCTGTCTATCATTTCTTCTACATTTTCATGAGATGCTGAAGGCCAAAAATCCATTACATATGTAGTTGTCCACATCATTTAGGACCATATAAAATAATCATTGTTTTTGACAAGTGTTTTCTGAATAAACTTCAGCTATTACTCACCTCTCTCCATAGGCTAGATTAACTCTAAATTGAAAATTATTATAAAAGTTAACACCATCAATCTAGGGCTTTGTGTTGTATAAAGTTTGGTTGTGGTCTGTGAGTGGCAGTTTGTTTATCTTTTAAAATATTTTTATGAATGTGCAAAGAACATTTCCATGCAGACAATCATGTGCATATGAACTTGATTCATTCACATAGCACCAACAGTACCAGTCACTGCTTTCAAACTGTAAGTAGACACATCATTCACTGCACTCCACCCAATTCATTAAAACATCAAAACTGTACATATTGAATGAGGCACCAGTGATATTGTAACTCCTGTACAGATTGAAAAATTGAGATCTCAAGATCAATGTGTCTTCTTCATCACACACTTAATTTGGGGCGGGGGTGAAATTTTGAGTTTTTTAAGTTTAGCTTTTAAGTTATATAATTCACTTTTTACCTACTGTCATTTGTGAAACGAGTAGACATTTGAGATTTTAATCTTTCCTGATTAAGTCAGGTGTCATTTAAATATACCCACATTTGAAGTGACAAATTATTGATGACACCCATTTATTACAATGGCACATATCAGAGCTAATAAATTAGCACATAAAACAGATATGCAATAATATTTCATTTTTCCCCAGCAATGAAAGGTTTGCAAAGGAAATGCTTCATTGGCTCACTTACGAGATCTGCACATCTGAGAGGTGTGATCTCTCTTGTCTTCAAATGAACATGGGAGGCTTACCAGAATTTCTAGACTTCCCATTAGTAGCACGACTGTGCTAAGGGTAACTGAATGATCTCTGTGCCTATCATTCTCTCTTTTATCATAAAATGAGATTAAATACTGCCCAAATAAGTCTTGTTCCTAAAATTTAATGCTGGTATTTCAAATGAATCACTTCAGTCTTTCTTATGCTTGATAAAAATATCACTTCAAAGGATCATAATAAAACAAATAACACTGTCGTCTTCCTTTCTGGTAGGAATAATAAATATTTTTCAAATAAAATTAAAAGTTATAGTACCATCGTCTCATTTATATCATCTATCATCGATCATCTATGTATCTATGTATCTATGTATCTATGTATCTATCTATCTATCTATCTATCTATCTATCTATCTATCTATCTATTCAATGTGTTAAGATGCCATGTTAACTTCAAATTTCTAGATTTAAGGAAGTCTCTTGCTTTGGTCTCTCAAGTACCTGGAACCACAGACCTGTGCCACTGTATCTGGATTTAATTTTAACTTTAACTTTTTAAATTTTCTTTTTTTTTTAATTTTAAATTACACACATACACACACACATATTTTATATTTACTAACATTTGTTGATTTAGCATCTCCTTTAGAGGTTCCTGGTACATAGAGTCTACAGTCTACTTTTATGATTTCATATTACAATTGATTGCATATTAATGAATTAATAGGCAAACTTTGTTTCACACAAGAAGAATGATTAATTTCTAAACAGGGTTAGATTCAGTGTGATGTTAAATTTCAATCCAGAGAATCAACTGGGCAAAGAACTGAACAGTATATGAACCAGAGAGAAACGTAAATGGAGGCCTAACAAGGCATAGCAAGTCAAGGGATCTAGAGAAAAGTTTCAAAGGCTGGAGCCGCCATAAGCATTGACAAATGTTAAAGGTATGGTATAGCTGACAGACTGAGTACGGAGTGAGATCAAAGCTAGAGCTTATGGTAAAGATGAAGGTACTGCATGGCGAGATGGGTTTTGAAATGGTTTTGGATTTACCTTTATGTGAACCACCTCACTACTGGAAGATTTTAGACAATAAAATAGTTGTGTTTGTGTTTTCAAAGGCTTACCTGGTTTCTCTGATAAGAGCAACCTAATTAGGTTGTGAATATAGCTCAAGGGTAGCATGCTAGTTAAACATGCTGTGGGATTAATCCTTAGAACTGCACAAGAAGAACAATAGTCCTCCTGCTGAGTGATGGCACTGGAAAGTGTAGAAGTATAGAGATGCATGTCAAAGATCACTGAGCAGAAGAGTATTCAAGGTAGCAATGCGTCTCAAAAGGAATAACGGAGTTCACACCAAGTAAGACAGGGAAGACTATGGTGAGATAAATGTTGAAATAGTCTAAAACTGAAATGCTCATCTAAAGAGAAATACTAAATAGGCAGATGGCATTCAAGACCTTCACTCCAAAGCATGATCTCCACTGTGTGGTGTGTGTGTAGTGTGTGTGTGTGTGTGTGTGTGTGTGTGTCACATCTTTGATATGTGTTGCTCAATACCACAAAGGGGAACCTGTGACAAAAACTGTGTAACACTGTAAGTCTGATACTACCAGTTAAATGACAAAGCAGAGAAGTAAAGTATAAAACTGAGAAGAAGTAAGAAAGGAAGATGAAAAGAAAACCAAGTGCATGTTTTCTCTGAAGCTAAATAATGTCACAGAGAGAAGTGACCAGACATACAGACTCTTACAGGTAAGTCATTTCAGCAGGGTTCTGAAATCTTTTGTTTAATTTACAAGCAGGCAACATTTGATGACTTGATTAGTGCAGTGTGGAGCTCTTTAAAGTCCTCTATCATCTTGATAAGATTGGATTTATTTTCTCATGTTTTGGCCCTGTCATCATATTCAGGGCTGGCTATAGTGGGGTAGCTGGGCTCTGATAATTTCATATTGTCCTGGTACTTGTTTTCTGTGTTCTTATGCTGGCCTTTAGCTACCTGGGTTTTGGTGTTGTTATAGGTTTAGGTTCTGATTATTTTCAAGTTTATCTTTGTTGGATGGGTATTTTTGGTTGTTCTTTGCCCTTGGATTCTGTTTCCTCTCTATTTTCTGTTCTGGGTAGCTGGGATTCTGGTGATTAGCAAGTCTTCAGGTCTCGTAGTGTGTTTGCACTTGAGTTTTGTGCCCTGTGTGGCCTCTGTGGTTTTAAGTGCTCACCTTGCCTGTGTGTACCCTAGTACTAGCATGGCTTGTTGTCCCTGGCATCAGACAGGCCTCTAGGAAATCAGTCAGTTGTGGGATGGAAAATGGAGCACAGGAGACAACTGTCTTGCAGTTTACTGCTTTTTGTATGTGCTTTAATGGTACTTAGGAGGCAAGAGTTTAGGGAGGGGAACAGTCTTATGTGGTTGTCCCTGGTGCTGGCATGCCTTAAAGAATGCAGGCAGAGTTGTAGACCATGAAATACAGTACACAGGATGCAGTTTACAGCTGTTTGGTGTGCTTTAAGGAGAATTGTTATAAAAGATGAATTATTTTTTTTAATATTTATTACAAACATAAGACACTTCATTGCGCCAGGCACTCACTCCTTTAAACCTAGCACTTGTGAGGAAGAGGCAAGTGGATCTCAGAGTATGAGGTTGGTCTTGTACATAGGGAGAATTCCAGGACAGCCAGGACTACACATAGAAACTCTGTCTCAAAGTAAATAAAAAAAAAATAAATAAAAAACAAACAACCAACTTACCAACCAAGCAAACAAAAACCAAAACAAATAGAAACTTCATTTCACCTCACATTTAATATGTTTTCAAGGTGAAAATTGTTCTTATAGATGGCAAGAGCTGAGCCTATGCATGCAGTGGCATAGTAGACAGAACTGGGCTCTGGGACCTAAGAAGAAGACGTCATCACAGGATCTGTGAGCATTATAATCAAAACCTACTGTGCCTTGGAAGGTAGTATGGAAGGTATTAATTCAGGATCTGGACAGCTCCACCATGGCATAAAATGTCTTTAACACAGTCGTGAAGACAAGTCGTTCATGGAAAATTACACTGAGAAATTTGAGAGTATAGTTCATACAATAGCATCAGTAGAATTTTATAATTATTTTTGTTTGTTCTTTGCATGCTAGAAAGATGTCAATATGAATGCTGAATGTTTTACTATTATCTACCTGGTTTACTTTTGAGCCTTTACTGTAGTTTGAAAACATAGTAAGATGATTAAACATACTAACAAAATTTGATGATATTCAGAATCTTATCTGCCAAATCCACCAGAGATGTGAGGCGTTAATTCATAGCATCATTCTAATGAAGTTTTAAATAAACAAATCTACTTTGAAAATTTCTGCTTCTGCCAGAAAAGTAAAACTTCCTGCTTTCCTAATTAAAAGTGAGTGATTTTACTATGATAAGTATCACGATTTCATTTGTTTGATTCATAAGCCATTCTAACTTATTACCGCATGATTCCATATCCGTACAGAAATATATAACAAAATAAAGCTAAAAATCAGTTTCTTCCTTTCAGTTGCAATGCTAGAAAATTCATGCTTGATTTCAAACAGAATCTTTCCTGTTTCTTTTATACAGCTTATTAAAAAACAACTCTAGCAGAGTTGGTGGATAAATGATATCCTTCCTGTACAAGTTATAGATTCTTCTGTTTGTTTGTTATAAGCAAAAAGGTCAATTGAAGAAGACTTGACAGAGCTCACAGGCAGGGGACTTTGAGAACAGAGAATCATTTATGAAATAAAAAAGGGGGAGATGTGGAGAGCTTTGGGGGCTGCTTGGCAGGAATCTGACATTTGGCTAGAACAAAGAAGTAATTTCAGAAAGGAATCTAAATCTTAAGCTAGAACAAAGAAGTAATTTCAGGCAGGGATCTAAATCTTAGGCTAGAGCAAGGACATAGGCTTTAGACACGAAAATGACTTTGGGCTAGAACAGGGAAGTTGGCTCAGATATTTTGGTCATCCTGATAAACCCTTAGAAACAGTGATCACGGGAGTGTTCATGGAATTTTGTTTATTGCCTTGCTTGTTCCTTAACAATTTGCCCCTACTGCATTGCTAGTTCCTCAACCTAGAACTGACCTTAATACATGCATGTAATTAAAATGGTATAAAAACAAAAAGGAGAAGGGGGATGGAATCTGTGGTTTCTGGGTGGGGAAATGGGAAAAGGGAATAACATCTGAAATGTAAATGAATAGAATATCCAATAAAAAAACCCAAAACAAAAAAACTCAAAAAACTGAAAATATTAGTACCTCAATATATATTATTAAGTATTATATACTAACAACAACAACAAATGGACAGTCAATCAAGTGACAAATGGGTGAAAATGTGAAGTAAAATATGATTGTGTGTGTGGGGGGGGTTGATGTGTACGTGTGTGTGTGTGTGTGTGTGTGTGTGTGTGTGTGTGTGTGTATGTACAAGTACACATAGGGCACCAGCCTCCCAACTAAAGACCTTAAAAAACTCATGTTTCTTCTATCAGACCACTCCCATCTATGGCAAAAGAAAAGAGTGGGATTTTTATTTCTAAGATGTTTTCTGAGGTTCCTGGAAAATTTGGGAAAGAAAGTAGTCTTCCACAGTGATGGCTCCAGAACCACCTTCATTGTGATGGTCATCATCACTACCATGATGAGTCACTGATGAATTGCTGTGATATCAAAGATGATGTCTAAGAAGATGCTTTGCACCACTTTTGAGGCACATAAATTCCTGATGATTTTAGCAGTGAAGTTTGAGGAGGATGTGAAAACAATATTGATAGAAATGTTGTATTGTTGATAGGAATAGGGGTCCAGGACACATGCACAGAGATGAATGATACTACACAGGTAAATTAAATGTGAATGTTGGAGTACTTGATGTTTAGAATGCGTTTAATTCTAAAACAGGTAGAATAATCAAATTTACCTATCACTGTTAATGTTCATTTTAAAGTTTTATCACTTGAAGAAATGAGACTTCTCTGTTAAGAAAGTAATTCCTAGTTACAGAGATAAAACTGTAGACATCCAATCTTTACACATTTTCTTAGTATAAAATTTTATCTCCATTATACTCTTCAAATATATTTCATCAATCTATTCAAGTTTCACAACAGATTTTTGCTTATATAAATAAGTCAGAAGGGTTTTTTTGTTTCCTCAGTATCTTCTACAATCTCATACTTAGGTTGAATGCTTATTTTCTTTTGATTTTTGACTTTCAGTAGGATAGTAAATAATATCCCTTATTCTAGGAAGTCATGAAGATAAAACTGAATTTATTTACCTGACAGAAAACAAATGTACTAGCTTTGGGACACATGATCAAGTGGCCTGAATCAGCACTGAAGATTAATCTTTGTTTTCTCTTGTGTTCTCCCCAACATAATCTTTGTATTTTAGTCTTTATGAAGAGTAACTCTGATTCATTATGCTAATTAATAATATATTTCTGGATCATATTAGAAAATTCTACAGATTTATACATAACCATACAATTAGCAGTGGGAGAATTTCTCATCACTGGGAAGGAGGATGGAAGACACACTTTACATAAAAACCACATATAACAGGAAAAAAGCACTGCCTTTTAAATAAACATATCTGTATGTTTCATGAATGTGCTCATATGCTATTTCTATTTTAAGTCACATTTAATGTTTTTAAATTACTTTTATCACTTAAAGAAATATAGGAGAACACAGGTAAACAAGTAGAAGCACTTAAAAAGGAAACAGAAAAATCCCTTAAAGAATTGCAAGAATACACAATCAAACAGGTGAAGGATTTAAACAAAACCATCAAGGATCTAAAAATGGAATTAAAAACAATAAAAAATTTCAAAGAGAGACTACCCTGGAGATAGCAAACCTAGAAAAGAGATCAGGAGTCATAGACACAGCATCACCAACAGAATATAAGAGATAGACTCTCAGGTGCAGAAGATACCATGGAAAACATTGACACAACTGTCACAGAAAATGCAAAATGCAAAAACCTCCTAATTCAAAGCATCCAGGAAATCCAGGACACAATGAGAAGACCAAACCTAAGGAAAACAGATGAGAGTGAAGATTCCCAACTTAAAGGGTCAGTAAATATCTTCTGTTGTGGCCTGAGCTGCCCCACGTTGGGTGTCAAAAATGTTGAGAGCCGCTCTACCCCATGTTTGGGGGCCAAAATGTTCCGGGCCGCTCTGTCAATGTTTGAACCCGTACTGCCAAAGCCTTGGGGGGCTAAATCATTAGAGCCATACTGCCCCAAGCTGCTCCAGTCTGAGGGTTGGGATTCAGCAAGAGAGAGAGGATGGACTCAAAGAATGGAGACCAGACAGAGTGTGATTGAATCCCGTTTATTCTTCAGTCTCTCTTCCTCTCTCCAAGTGCCAAGTCTTGAGTTCCTAGTCCCTAGTTCTTAGTCCCTAGTGCCTCCAAGTTCCAAGGGTTTTCTTCCTCAATGCCTAATTCCTACTCCAAGTTGTACTCTAAGTTTTACTGTCCTAATGCCTAATTCCTATTCCAAGTTGTACTCTAAGTTGTACTGTCAAACCTAATTCCTAGTTCCAAGTTGTACTGAACTCTTCTGTCTGTCTCTCACCTTTTATATGTCTTACTTCTAAGCCACACCTCTAAATCACGCCTTTAAGTCATGCCCTTAGGCCTTGTCTCTAAATCTGATCTCTAAGTCACCCCCTTAAGCCTTGGCTCTAAATCACACCTTTAAGTCTTACACACCCAAGGGAAGATCCTGGGTATATAAAGCAAGATGTTATCAGAGTGTGCTCAGCTGTTGTAGGCTATTGTAATGAAGTCTCTTATTCAGGTATATGGCTCAAGATGGCTGCAAGGATGATGTCTGTCTTCTGTCGGCTCCCCACAATCTTCAACAAAATTATAGATGAAAACTTCCCTAACCTAAATAAAGAGATGCCCATGAACATACAAAAAGCCTACAGAACTCCAAATAGACTAGACCAAAAAGAAATTCTTCCCATCACATAAAAATCAAAACATGAAATACACAAAACAAAGAATAACTGATGGTAAACTCCAACACAAGGAGGGAAACTACAAACTGGAAAAAGCAAGAAAGTAATCTTCCAACAAACCCAAAAGAAGATAGCTATGCAAACATAATTCCAGCTCTAATAACAAAAATAACAGGAAGCAACAATCATTTTCCTTAATATCTCTTAATATCAATGGACTCAATTCCCCAATTAAAAAACATAGACTATCAGACTGGATACATAAATAGGACCCAGAATTTTGGTGCATACAGGAAAAGCACCTCAGTGACAAAGACAAACACTACTTCAGAGAGAAATGCTGAAAAAAAATTTTTCCAAGCAAATACGTCCAAGAAATAAACTGGAGTAGTCATTCAAATATCAAATAAAATTGACTTTCAACCAAAAGTAAACAAAAAAGATAAGGAAGGACATTTCATACTTATCAAAGGAAAAATATCCCAAGATGAACTCTCAATTTTGAACATCTATGCTCCAAATGCAAGGGCACCCACATTCATAAAATAAACTTTACTCAAGGCACACATTACACCTCACACAATAATAGTGGGGGATTTCAATACCCCACTTTCAGCAATGGACAGATCATTACTGGTCTTCAATAATAACAAAAATATTGAAAAGCTCACATACACATAGAAACTGAACAATGGTCTGCTCAATGATGACTTGGTAAAGGAAGAAATAAAGAAATTAAAAACTTTTTAGGATTTAAGGAAAATGAGGACATGTCATACCAAAAGTTATGGGACTCCATGAAAGCAGTGCTAAGAGGAAACCCATAGCTCTAAGTGTCTACAAAAAGAAACTGGAAAGAGCATACACTAGCAACTTGACAGCACACCTGAAAGCTCTAGAACAAAAAGAAGCAAATACTCCCAAGAGGAGTGGATGGCAGGAAATAATCAAACTCAGGACTGAAATCAACCAAGTAGAAACAAAAAGAACTATACAGAGTATCAACAAAACCAGGAGCTGGTTCTTTGAGAAAATCAACAAGATAGATAAACCCTTAGCTAGACTAACCAGAGGGCACAGACACAGTATCCAAATTAATAAGATCAGAACTGAAAAGGGAGACATAACAACAGAAACTGAGGAAATTCAAAAAACAATTAGATCTTACTACAAAAGCCTGTACTCAACAAAACTGGAAAAACAGGATGAAATGGACAATTTTCTAGACAGATACCAGGTACCAAAGTTAAATCGGGAGCAGATAAGCCATCCAAACAGTCCCATAACCCCTAAAGAAACAGCAGCAGTCATTAAAAGTCTCCCCACCAAAAAAAAAAAAAAAAAGCCCAGGACCAGATGGATTTAGTGCAGAATTCTATCACAGCTTCCAAGAAGACCTAATACCAATTCTCTTCAAACTATTCCACAGAATAGAAACAGAAGGAACATTACTCAATTTGTTCTATGAAGCCACAATTAAACTTATACCTAAACCACACAAAGACAGAACAAAGAAAGAAAACTTCAGACCAATCTCCCTTATGAATATCGATGGAAAAATACTCAATAAAATTCTTGCTAAAGAATTCAAAAACACATCAAAACAATGTTCCATCATGATCAAGTAGGCTTTATCCTAGGAATGCAGGGAGGGTTCAATATTTGGAAATCCATCAATGTAATCCACTATATAAACTAACTCAAAGAAGAAAACCACATGATCATCTCACTAGATTTTGAGAAAGCATTTGACAAAATTCAACATCCCTTCATGTTACAAGTCTTGGAAAGATCAGGGATTCAAGGCCCATACCTAAACATAGTAAAAGCAATATACAGCAAGCCAGTAGCCAACATCAAGCTAAATGGAGAGAAACTTGAAACAATCCCACTAAGATCAAGGACTAGACAAGGCTGTCCACTCTCTCCCTACCTATTCAATATAGTACTGGAAGTCCTACCCAGAGCAATAAGACAACAAAAGGAAGTCAAAGAGATACCAAAAGGAAAGGAAGAAGTCAGAATTTCACTATTTGCAGACAATATGATAGTATACTTACATGATCCTAAAACTTACACCAGAGAACTCCTATACTTGATAAACAACTTCAGCAAAGTGGCTGGATATAAAATCAACTCGAACAAATCAGTAGACTTCCTCTATTCAGAGAATAAGCAGGCTGAGAAAGAAATTAGGGAAATGACACCCTTCACAATAGTCACAAATAATATAAAATACCTTGGTATAAATCTAACCAAGCAAGTGAAAGATATTTATGACAAGAACTTCAAGTCTCTGAAGAAATTGAAGAAGATCTCAGAAGATGGAAAGATCTCCCATGCTCATAGATTGGCAGGATTAATATAGTAAAAATGGCCATCTTGCTCAAAATAATCTACAGATTCAATACAATCCCATCAAAATTCCAAATCAATTCTTCATAGAGATACAAAGAACAATTTGCAAATTTATTTGGAATAGCAAAAAAAACCCAGGATAGTGAGAACTATTCTCACAATAAAAGAACTTCTGGGTAATCACCATCCCTGACCTCAAACTGTATTACAGAGCAGTAGTGATAAAAACTTGCATGGTATTGGTACAGAGACAGGCAGGAAGATCAATGGAATAGAATTGAAGATCCAGAAAGGAACCCACACACCTATGGTCACTTGATCTTTGACAAAGGAGCTAAAACTGTCCATTAGAAAAAGGACAGCATTTTCAACAAATGGTGCTGGTTCAAGTGGAGGTCAGCATGTACAAGAATGCAAATCAATCCATATTTATTCCCTTGTACAAAGCTCAAGTCCAAGTAGATAAAGGACCTTCACATAAAACCAGATACATTGAGACTAGTAGAAGAGAAGGTGGTGAAGACCCTCAAATACATGGGCACAGGGGAAAAGTTCCTGAACAGAACACCAATGACTTATGCTCTAAGATCAAGAATTGACAAATGGGACCTCATAAATTACAAAGCTTCTGTAAGGCAAAGGACACTGTCAATAGGAATAAATGGCAACCAACAGATTGGGAAAAGATCTTAACCAATCCTACATCCAATAGAGGGCTAATATCCAATATATACAAAAAAAAAAAAAACCCTCAAGAAATTAGACTCCAGACAACCAAATAACCCTATTAAAAATGAGGTAAAGAGGAATTCTCAACTGAGGAAACTTGAATGGGTGAGAAGCACCTAAAGAGATGTTCAATATCCTTAGTCATCATGGAAATACAAATCAAAACAACCCTGAGATTCCACTCACACCAGTCAGAAAGCCTAAGATCAAAAACTCAGGTGATAGCAGATGCTGGTGAGGATATAGAGAAATAGGAACACTCCTCCATTGTTGGTGGGATTGCAAGCTGGTACAACCACTCTGGAAATCAGTCTGGTGGTTTCTAAAAAAAAATTGGACATATCATTACCTGAAGACCCAGCTATACCACTCTTGGGCATATACCCAGAAGATGTTCCAACATATAACAAGGACATATGCTCCACTATGTTCATAGCCAGAACATGTTTATAATATATATATATATATATATATATATATATATATATATATAATATTAGAAAACAATGAATTTGAGAAATTTTTACGCAAATGGATGGAACTAGAAAATATCATCCTGAGTAGGTAACCGAATCACAAAAGAACACACAAGGTATGCTCTCACTGATAATTGGATATTAGCCCAAAAGCTCATAGTACCCAAGATGCAACTTACAGACCACATGAAGCTCATGAAGAAGGAAGACCAAAGAGTTGGTGCTTTGGTTCTTCTTAGAAGGAGTAACAAAATACTCATGGGAGCCAATATGGAGACAAAGTGTGGGACAGAAACTGAAGGAGGGGCCATCCAAAGACTGCTTCACATGCGTATGCATCCCATGTGGAGTCACCAAAGGTAGATGCTAATGTGGATGCCAGGAAGTGCATGCTGACAGGAGCCTGATATAGCTGTCTTCTTAGAAGTTTACGAGAACCTGAAATATACAGAGTCGGATACTCACAGCTAACCATTGAACTGATCATGAGGGTTCTCAATGGAAAAGTGAGAGAGAAGACTGAAGGAGCTGAAAGGGTTTGAGGCCCAAGCAGGAGAGCAACAATACCAACCAACCAGAGCTCCCAGGTCTAAACCACCAGCCTGGGAGCACATAGGGAGGGACCCATGACTCCTACTGTATATGTAAGGGAGGATGGCCTTGTCGGGCATAAGTGGGAAAGGAGATCCTTGGTCCCATGAAGGCTGGACGCCTTATGTGGGGGAATTCGTGGGTGCGGGCACATCCTCATAGAAGCAGGAGGAGGGGGGATGAGATATGAGGTTCCTGGGTGGGGGGAAAATGGGAAAAGCAGATCACATCTGAAATGTAAATAAAATATCCAATAAAAATTTTTTAAAAATCACTTTTATAAACAATGAGTAATATTCAAAAGCAGTGTGACTCTTTTTCTATGTTGAATGCAATGGATGAAATGATTTCATAATATTTATTTTATGTGACTCTCAAGTATAAATGATATGCAGTTTTCAAATAAGAAAACAGTGAAACCATAGATATGACAGCAATATTTTTTTTAAATCTATCATTTTTTTTTTAGTTGGGGATTCTGGTTTCTTCTATATTTTCCTTTTTCTGACGTTTAGAGGCTCTCTTTTGACATGAGCTAGCAATGAAATTACAGCCAGATTAGATGATCTCTGATCATTACGTCTTTTTTAGAAATAGAATGCATTATTTAATTAAATAACCTCAGGCATGAATTCAGACATGGTGGTATACATAGGGAACAGGCCAACATTGGTGCACCAGTGCCCCCAAGTGAACCCAACAAAATGTACTTTTTCATCTCCCCAGAGTTCTCCAATCCCTTTCAACATTCTGTATACAGTCTAGGACTCAGAACTACAGTACTGTTCTCTTTGCTGCCTCCAGTTTTCTGTAAAGCCTTTCCAATTTATATATTTTGGCACATGTAATGACAATTCTTTTTCCTTCCTATCTTCTCCCTCCTCTTTCTCTTCTTCAGTTTTTCCTTCTTATCTTTTTTTTTTACCTTCATAAAGCCAAGAAATCAACAAAAGCCTTAGGTAGCATTTATCAGTGCTGTTTGGATAAAATTTTATTTTAAACAGCTCATATTTGTTTATTGTCTAAAAAATTTTAGTCAGTGTTCATTAATAAAAAGAATTATAATAAATAAACCCCTCATGAATATCTATAACAGTAATAACAGTATGAATAATATGTTCTACAAGACAACCTAGAATAAAAGTACCCTGAACATACCATGAGGTTACTACTCTGTATTAGCTTAAGAGTTCAAGAGAAAAGATACAAAATAACATCAACATCATCATCATAATCATGAAAAGCAAGAACACCCAAGGATATTAAGTGATATGTTTATAGAATAAACTATTGGCAAGAAGACTGGAGGCCCAGAGTTACAACAAATGTCCCAATCCATCTAGTCACATTTTTTATTAGAAATGAGATAACCCATTACAAAGAATCCTGAGACTGTACTTCAAATAGAGTTGGGATGAGTCTAATATATGTTTCTTAGCTAGAAACTTAATATGAATAAAATATGGGGCACAGACTATGTTAAGCAGTATGAGAACACAAGTAAGCAATTCAGTATGTGCCTATATAATATAATTTAGCCTATTATATTTTATAATTTTATAATTCTTTCATTTTATATAAAATATAAGATTTGTTAATGGATTTTTCTTTAAAATAATAATTCTGGCAAGTAATGTAGAAAAGCATAGCTGATTAAGTGTCAAAATTAACTAATGGAGGAGTGCTTACCCCTAATTGGGACAATTACATCACTCCCTTCTTTAGCCCAGGGGATATCATCAGAAAGTCATCAGAGTGAATGAAGGGCCAGAAGATAGGGGGATGTGCAGCACAAAAACATCTCCTGGACATACCCTGGTTGTTTTACTCATGAAGTCAGGCAGCTTTGGTTTTGTGCACAAGATTAAGCTCCTGAATATCTCGTCATGAGTAAGAGAGGAACATATGAAGACGAGCCCATTTTGCTATATCCTACCAAACACTGCAGAAGAATTAAGACAAAACATGTTGATGAAACATCTCCACAGACGGACATTGAGTGGCTGCTACTAGTCTTCAGCTAGAACAATTTCTGCTTGATGTGATGACTTTTCCATACTTACAATAATATATTATGACCTCTACTCTATCGAATTTAAGACCTTAATTCCACATTTCACAAGTTCCAAAAGGAGATACATAAACATGTTTAAGTGTTGCTGATTGCATTATTCTATATGATATCAAGAAGCTCATTACGATTTTAGCTTAAATTTTATGATCACATTGTCCAATATTTTAGTCATAACATGGACAAAATATCTAACAAAATTATTCATATTTTGTTCACTACAGTATGATTTTATCCTTCCCTTACCTGATACCACATACATTTATCTTTAGCTTTTTAAAACCTTTAACTTGAAAACAGAATGTGAATGCATTGGATGAGTCTTCTGTAATAAATAGAAGGAGAGTGAAACGGGCATTGCCTAAGACTCTGAGCTCCAAGTAAAAAGGCACAGGGGAAACAAGAATGGCAGCTGTGTATGCAGTGGTGAACCCCTATGCATGGTGTGCACACACCGGTGAGCCCCTTTGCATGGTGTGCACACACTGGTGAACCCCTTTGAATAGTCTGCTCTGCTTAGACTGAGAATACTGAGAATCATTTGTGATGATGTTCAATGAAGCTTCTCAGGGAGAAGACAAGGAAAAAGCTGCAAAAGAAGTCTCTGTGGGTTGAAAACTTCCCAGGCTGAAGAAATATCCAAGGTATTTAAGTAATAAAACCTAAGGACACACAGAGCACCTGGTGAAGGCATGATCGTGGAAGGAAATGCGAGAGAGATCTGAACTATTCTTGTTCTCGGTTCCTGGGATTTCTTCATCCAACTCTGGTAAAAGCCTGCCAGAGTTCCATTTAAAGACATCTGAGATGCCTGTTACACATCGCACACCAAAACAGGAGAGCCACACATAATTGATCTGTTCTTAAATGATATATCTGAAGGTCAGAATCTCTCTACTCAAAAAACAGTAACAAGAACTGGCCTGCCCTGCAGTATCCCACATTTTTCTGAGCATAGTTCTAACAGTGTTTTTAGTGGGAAATATACTGTAGGGAGAGGTAAGGATGACACATCTTTGATAAAGAACAAAAGGGGAAACCGAGTTTGAACACAGCAAAGGATGCTGGGTTTCTACTGAATTCCCAGGGTCAGGATGAGGTACATGAGGCAGAAGTGGAAGAGATCATGCAAGCATCTCCCCCTTTTCTCACTTTAATACTGAGAGATTAAGATTTTACTTCACACAAATATTTTTCCAACATACAACTTCAAACCTCAAATGTGTTTTTCCTCAGATGTTTCGAGAAAAGTTGCTGAAATAGAATTAATCATCTCTCTAAAGGTTTAGGCATCATTTTCCAAGCTACTCTTTATTATCCCCAGTTTCCAAGAGACGTTAGTATATTGCCTAAAGAAAACACGGCTTCAAGGTCCAATAGCCCGGAGAAATGTTGAATAGGCCTTTTATTGTCTTGGAGTATAACAATACCTAGTTGGACTCAGTAATCCTAAGGAAGGAAGTTGGCACAACTCACCCCTTTTATAAAATACATTTCGTTGTGAAACTTATTTATCATGCAATATGGTTTTGTTGGTATATATGTTATAAAGAGCATGGTTTGGGAAATGATTTTCAGGTCGTAATTATTTTTATACTCCGGTTGTAGTGTTCCTCCACCATCAGTATCATGTGATGCTCCCAGAAAACCTTATGGAAACACAAGCAAAGTCACTGCCTGAGCCCTGGGTCTCTGGTGACGCTCAGGATGCTTGACTGGAACCCACAGCAAGAGCTGCACAGTGTTGCAACTCTAGCGCTCTGCAGCATGGCAGGACAGGGATTCACATAGAGGCTGCGACTCTAGCTCTGCAGCATGGCAGGACGGATTCACATAGAGGCTGGCAAATCCCTTTGCATCACCAACTTCAGCCTCTTAGGTTGATGAACTGAAACAAATCGTTACAGTGGAGTCTTTTTCTGTCAACCTCGTTGAGATCAGAATAATAGAAATGCAAGTTAAGATGAAAAAAACGTTCCTTCCCGTTCACAATGAACAAAATCATGAAGTACAAGAAATGTTCCACACGTCCAAATCCCTATATAAGGTAGATCATGAAAACTGGTCAGATGTTGAATGAGATATGAGATTGCAGCTGGGGCCCTTTGGAGAGAGCATTACTCTGTAGTTGTTGTTTTTTTGTTTGGTTGGTTTTGTTGTTGTTGTTGTTTTTGGAGGAAGAAACGAGGAAATGTCTGCATAGCCTCAAGCTCACTGACTGAGTCCAAAATAGAAGTAATTAATTTTCGACTGAATTACCTAAAGTCAGAGAACACCGAAACCTCGATACCATATTCACTTCTGGGAATCTTAAAGGAAAGAAAAATGAGGTGGGACTCGTACTAGGAAGTTACATCTGAATGACTACCTACCTATTAAAATGCCCCATGCTTCTAGAATTTGTTGGCGTTTGTGTATATTGCTTCTCACCATCATAGAATCCACGGGGAAAATGTCAAACCAGATAGCTTTGGTTCAAGTCCTGGGAGTGTTATAATCACAAGACAAAAAGCCTACTTAGCACAGTAATGGCTTTCGAGGGAAAGTCAGAAGCTGGTACAGAACTGCCTCAGGTGAGCAGACAAGGCAGGATAGGAGGCAAGCAGAAGAGAAGCACCTGTAGGGATGTTTTTGGAGTCTGGCAAGGTCTCGATATCAGCAGACCCCCAACCACATTCTTTTGAGCTAGGCTTTTAGAGGATGGGATATCACATTTATTCAGAACATCATGTTTCGTCTTTTTAACTTTGAGCTGAACCACTAATTTCTCAGTCTAACTAAAAATCTGTATTCAAATTTTAACCTGCCACTGTAATAATTATAGGGTTCTATCTATTCTAAGTGTAGACAAAAACCCGTTAGCCCTGTCGATGTTCAGTCAGAATGCTGGAAAAAGCCTGCTGAGTACCGCTTAAGCCAGTGACTGCGGACACAGCATTGACTGCACTGGTTAACGCTGGGAGTTAGGAACATCTATGTCTTCACAGAGGATAAGGACAGATTCATTCTCCCCTGCTGATGTCTCTAGTCAGTTCTCTCTACAGTCAGCCTCAGGTTCTTTCCTCTTACAGGCACAGTATAATCAACACAAACGATCACGTCAGTCAGAGAGGCTCGGAGAGTGTTAGAAGGGCTCTGTTTGTAAAATTAATTCTTTTTTTTCTCAAGAATAAGGTTCTCTAAGCAGAAATACACTTCTGTCCACAAATCTTGTTTTGTTTTTAATTTTAAGTTTTGTTTTATTATTATTGTTATTATTGTTGTTGTTGTTAATTATTCTTCCTTCCTTTTTGAGATATTATACCAAATGTTAGAAACGTGATTTGTAAGAAAGACTTCACATACACGAACCAACATACAAAACACAATTTGTAAAAGAATATGTCGGTGATATTTGTGTGTAGTCCTAATTCTTCACGCTGTATGTAACTGCTGATGTGTCCGGGTTAACTTAAGGAAAGAAGAGCTGCGTCAGCACAGTCGCAACCACGTGGTTTGCGACTGATTTACACGTGTGTGCTCCATCATTAAGTGCTAATTAAACCCTGTTTATTAAGCACACCGAAGAAGAGTGACTAAGGGAGACTGACGACATAACCGTTGCCTCTTCTAACATAGTATCCTGTTTATTTAGTGATTGCACAGGCATTTCAGATGCCAATCACTGTCTCCGCTCATGAACTGAATATAATGTCCATTTTGTCTGATTGCTTGAAATATCACCAATCACCTTCCTGGTACTTTATGTGAATCAGCAAATGTGGGGGTATTCTATGCATATATAAAAGTTTGTACTTTTAATTGCTACTCCCTAGATGGAAAATTTAGTTCTCAGGATATCATTTGAGTCTGGTGACAGAGGTCAGATCATACACAGTGAAGGGCAAACAGACTATGACCCAGCAAACTTCATTACCAGCCCTGCACATTCAGAGACATGACAAAGTAGAATATAAACTTTTGATATCTGCATGGAGTCCCACCATGAAATATACATTCTGTGATGGTTTTTCTCTATTTACAATGCTATTACAAAGATTATATTATTATTTTTATCTTTTGTCAGTTATTTACAATAAATGAAATTTAATATCTCGAGAGGTATCATTAAACTATACAGACTCCACAAGATTAAAAGAAAATATGCTATGATTTTATTTCTAATTCTTTTTGTGGGAATGAGAATTTGAACTACCTTGAGTTTTATGGGTCTCCCATACATGTGCATAAAGTTAATTCTCTGTCCCGAGAGTAACACAGGCATAAAAAGACCAATTACAATTTTATGAATAGGAAATATAAGATTTGGAGTCTCGATTTCTCTATTGCTGTGTTCTAAATAACAGCTTGATTTCCAGGGAACACTTCATCCCTTCTAACACAGAACAGCTAGCAAATTTTAATAGAAAAAGGCAAGCCAGACGCTCAGTAAGACTGACACAATGCAAGAAACATTAAATAGATTCCAAACTGGGGCCTTGTTTTGATGAAAACTCAGAAGACAAATTGAAGGCAGCTTTGGAGACTCTAGAGACAAAGGGGCAGATGGATCTCTGAATTAAGTGATGGTGTATTCTGAGATTTGAAATGAACCTAGTCCCAGTTGTATATTTTCAGTTATTATGGACTAATTGGATGTGGGTAATTGATTATTAAATGACTTGTATGTTTAAAGTTTTAAAGTTCTTAAATTATCATTTAAACATTGACAATAAAATTCAGGTGTGAACTACACTTTCTGAATGTTGCAAGTAGATGGGTCTACGTAAAACATGTTTTTCCTTTTAGATAAGAAAATACTTTGGTCTAACACATTTTTTTTATGAGGCTTGAGAAAAGTCTTGAGATGTCAAAGGTTCACATATTTTAAGTTCTGTGAGGGGCAAACTAAACAAACTTACTGCTTACTTTCCTACTACATTGGACAAAGTGTGAAATAAAGGCTTCCTTTCCTTTCTTCCTCCCTCAGCCACTTCAGTTAAATGTATTTAGAACAGAAAATACACATTCATGAGCCTATATATATATACACATATATAATATATATATATACTATATATCTATATATATATATACATATACACACACACATATATATTGTATATGTATGTACATGTATATGTGTATGTATATGTTATATATACATACATGCTATAAAACTTGATACACACATACACACCACCACACACATATATATATATTATTACAAGAATATACTACATGCCTTCAAATGAACTTATTACTTTAAAAAAATCATTATTTATTTTTTGAAAATTTTGTTGTTGTTGTTGTTGTTGGATATTTTATTTATTTATATTTCAAATGTCATCTCCTTTACCAGTTTTCCCTCTGGAAACCCCCCTATACCATCCCCACTTCTCCTGCTTCTATGAGTGTGCTCTCCCCCATCCACCCAATCACTACCACCTCCCTGCCCTGGCATTCCCCTACAATGGGGCATCAAGCCTTCCCAGGACCAAGGGCCTCTCTTCCCAACAAGGTCATCCTCTGATACATTTGTGGCTGTAGCCATGGGTCGCACCATGTGTCCTCTTTGGTGGTGGTTTAGTCCCTGGAAGCTCTGGGGAGTCTGGTTGGTTGCTATTGTTCTTCCCTGGGGTTGCAAACCCATAATGTAAACAGTAATAGTCTAGTCTCCTGTTATACTGTGAGTTTAATTTTCCTAAATGATTTATTGATTTTATATTAGCTGCCATTAAATGTAAATAATCATACATTCATTTTCAAAATGTTTAATAGATTTTATTTTTAATTTGGCGCCTATAGAAAGTTACTACAGATTTAGCATTGTAATATATTATCATACAGACTTGCAGGTCAGAAGTCTGAAGTAGGCGTTTTTAGAGGCTTAGGTCAGACAGTGCATTGCTGGAGGTTCGAGGTGAGACTCCGTGGGGCGGTGGGCTGTGAAAGGCAGCTGGGATCGAGGACAGGCCTTGAACCCCCGGATAATACCCTAACAGGACAGTAGGTGTTCGGCCTTGCTCCTGGGTCCTGGCTCAATTTCATTCATCACTTTGCTGGAGGTATTTGGCTATTTTAAGTTAATATTTAAAGAAAATTTTATTGTCAGAAATTAATTGATTCATAGAAACAGAGAGTGCCTCCTACACACACACACACACACACACACACACACACACATACCCTGATCTTCTCCTGTATAAAAGCCCAACTCATGAGGGGTGCATCTGTAACCATAGGTGACCCCATATTGGCACAGCATCATGACTCAGGACAGACCGATGTCCAGGCTTCTGCACAGAACATATTCGATGATTCTGGAAGTTTGTGATAGTTTTGTATATTATCATGTATTTTTCAACTTATTTCAACTGTCTTTGCATTGCTTTAGCAAATTTGACTTTTTTCTTTCTCCTAACACAATTTGATTTGTGTAAGAACACTTGGCCTTTAACATATGTTTAGTATTAAATTGCATACTTCAGCTTTCTTCACGTAGCTTTAAGGAAAACTCATGAGAGTTTCACTTATTGTATGGATATAACTTCCTAGCTATGGTTTTATTGTTCTATTAAAATGATTCAATGTGTGTGGGCTCAGAGAGTTCTATAATAAAAGAATACCCAAAGGTTAAGTCTGCTCATTGCAGAAAGACCATTAGTGTTATTAATAATTTAGCTAACATCTTTGTTAACTTTCTATTGCTAAGATAAAAGGAACATGGGGAAGAAAGGGTTTATTTTATCTTAAATCTTTTAGTCCATCCTCAAGGGAAGTCAGAGCAGAAACTTAAGGCTAGAACCTGGAAGTAGGAACTGATGCAGAGGTCAGGAGACAAGCCTGTTCTCCCTGGCTTGCTCATCTTGCCTTCTTATGGCATCTAGTGCCACCAGCCCAGCAGTGGCACTGTCCACAGTGAGATTGGTCCTCCCACATCAACCATCAATTAAGAAAACAGCCTATGGACTTGCCTACATGTCAATATCATGAAATAATTTACTCAGATAAGATTATTTCTTCCCAGATGACCCTAGCTTGTGTCAAGTTAACATAAAACTACCCATCACAGATAACACGTGTGTGCGTGAGTGTGTGCGAGCGCACACGCAAGCACATGCACACACACACACACACACACACACACACTTCTGTGTATATGCTATAATGAAATGCTATATAAAGGGAATATAAGATTATAAGATGTGATTTTTGCATGCAAGTTTCTTTACTGATTATATTGAATACTGAGGTTTTTTTCTGAGATTACCTCTGCCTATGTACTGAGCTGGTGGCGAGCACTGTTAAAATCTGTATAAATTGGAGGTAATAATAAGTTCTTTAAGTTGATATTAAAATCATTCCTTCTTAGATCCATTTTACTGAAAATAAGCAAAATTGGTGAAGGGAACAATCCAATTCCTTAATTCAGCTCTGTTGCTGCCACAGTTACCTTGAGCAAAATGACTGCCAGGCCAAAAGTCAGCAATAAGAGTCGCAGAAGCTCTTGGTGGTATAGCCTCAGCTAAGTCTGCTCAAAATGTTAGTTCCAGAGTTTTTTTTTTATTAAGATGTCTCAATGAATCATAGATGGCAAGGAAGTAAACCAGTCTTACAAAAAAGAAATTAAAGACATGGTTTGTTTTGGAGCAAAATATCATTCACAGAAGCCTGGAAACATAGATTCCATTCTCCTCAGATACCATGTTCCAGTGATATACCAATCTTGAAGCTTTTATAGCAACTGAACAAAGGTCCATAAGTCAAGATACCTTTTTAAATAGATTGTAGTTATAGCAAGAAGCTCGGGCGAGCTCTGCTGTAGTCCTTGAATGCTGTCTGACATTCTTAGCCCTTTGATTGGTAGGAACTTAGGGTTCTGTTAAGTTAGTAAGGACATCACAAAAGGTTTTTACAGTCTGTCAGGGTCTTAGATCTGACTGGTGGCAGAGCGTTAGTTCTGATGTACAGCTAGGCAAGGAACGGGTATGTAGCAGGCTAAAAGATGTCCAGCAGAAATTGTAAGTAGGCTCGGGAACTGCAACATTCCAGTCACTCTACATTATGAAGTTTTAATCATCAATCAGCCAGCCATCGCAGACGGCATTTTTCTAGGAATGTTCATGTACAGGAATGACTCTATTGCTTGGTTTGGATAGAGCAGGTGATGCTGGAGACCTCTGTGATGTGTTACTGGGCACTAAAGAGATTCTTAGAAGAGGTAGAGAAGGACCTAAAGAAATGTTCAACATCCTTCGTTATCAGGGAAATGCAAATCAAAACAACTCTGAGATTCCTCCTCACACCAATAGAATGGCTAAGATCAAAAACTCAGGTGACAGCAGATGCTGTCGAGGATGTGGAGAAAGAGGAACACACCTCCATTGCCAGGTGGGATTGCAAGCTGGTACAACCAATGTGGAAATCACATTGGACATAGTGCTACCTGAGGACTCAGCTGTACCACTCCTGGGCATATACTCAAAAGATGTTCCAACATATAACAAGGACACATGCTCCATTATGTTCATAGCAGCCTTATTTATAATAGCCAGAAGCTACAAAGAACCCAGATGTCCTTCAAAAGAGGAATAAATACAGAAAATGCGGTATATTTACACAATGGAGTATTACTCAGCTATTGTAAACAATTAATTTATGAAAGTTTTAGGCAAATAGATGGAACTAGAAAATATCATCCTGAGTGAGGTAATACAGTCACTAAAGAACATGCATGGTATGTACTCACTGATAAGTGGATATTAGCCCAAAAGCTCACAGTACCCAAGATAAAACTCACAGACCACATGAAGCTCAAGAAAGAAGATCAAAGTGTGGGTGCTTCGGTCCTTCTTAGAAAGGGGATGTAATTTATGTAATGTAAACTTTTCCATTTATATTACATAAATTTGCATATTAAAATCAAGTGTCTAATAAAATTTTATTTTCATTGCAATAAAGATATTTCCATTGTTGGCAAAGGTTTTGCTGTTAAAACATTCCTATATTTTATTATTGTAACTAATATTTAGATGATTGTCTTCTAGATGTGACTTTCTCTACTACTGCCATAGATATGTATAAGATATGGATTTTTAACCATGAGAATGTAATGCATACAGTCAGAGAGACTTTAAAGTTCATATGAATGACTCATTTCACACAAATAGGTTTTCCTATTTATATAACAGTCTATCAATTTACTAATATTATAAATGCTTTTAATATAAATAAAAAATATCCTTTGGCTTTTTCCACATAAATCTAGATTTCTTAATTTAGTTGTTTATTGTTTTTAGAGAGCAAAGTTCTATACAAAGACATTTGTAATAATATACATTATCTGGTATAATTTTTGTAAATTTAAGTGCATGTTGAGGTTGATCTATACCTCACTATTCACCAGCTTTCTTAATATGTATTGATTCTAGTCATCAATATCACCAAAAAGTGTATTAAATAATATTTGAAGCATAACTACTCTAGTTAGATTAGATGCCTTGTAAAATTTAAAATAAATCCTTAGATTTTATTTTTCTGAAATTTTTTTGCTTCTCTGTCTTGATAGATCATCTAAAAATGATGTTTTTTAATGCAACTACCAATTTCTTTATTTTTGTGATTTTTCTAATATTAAGGAAAATTCCATTTTAGTGGTCTTTTAAAAGTTCCTTAATTAACGCAATTCAAATCATCGCGAGTAACAGAATAATAAATAATGACCAGACTTCTCTTTCACTGGCAATAGCAATGACTAGAACACAGATGGAGCAAAACCCAATTCTCCAGTGGGTAGCACAGTGGGATAGGACTGGAGGGCTGAGCAGTTTCACAATCACTCAGTAGTCATTGCATGTTGACTACAGATGTGAAGTGCAAATGCATGCAGTGCTATCTAAACCACTCAACTCTGTATTCAAAGACAGATTGCATTTTATGAATGGACATTATTAAAGGAGCCCTTTAATATTCTTGTTCTCTTAAAACATTAGACATCATAACCAACTCTTCTTAATCGTTCATCATGTTCTGAAGACCTTCAGGATGTCTATCATGTCTAGTGATTTGTTCCAGATATTCATAGTCACTGAAGGCCTACCACAAAGTCTGGATTAATTATGTTTAAAATTCTAAGACAGTAGCCTTACTGTCTATAAATCATAATGGATGCATTTATTTCTATTCAATATTCTTAGGTAGAATACTTGACTAGGTCTATTCTTGTAATAGGGTTTCTATTCAGATAATGTGCAGAAGTATATTCAATAGAAAATGACAGAACATTTTATACTTTGGGAATATGACTTCTCCAGAAAGGAGTTGATAAATCACAATTATATAAATGGGGAGAAAACATAACATACCTCTAGGCTTTGCAATATAGGGCAAGAAGAGTCCATTGCATTTGCAAGATTAGAGCTAATCGGTTTTTTTTGCAGGGAGTGCAATAAATCAATTTTGAAAATGTCAAGTCAAATCAGGTGTGCTAAGCTATTAACTAGTATGTGGTTTACAACAAAACCAGAAATTGAGTTATAGAATTTATTTCAGACACCTTCATTTGTAGAACACATAAGGATTGCATGAGCTCCATTTACATATACAACCATCTCATGCAATCATAGGAAAGTAATTCAAAGTATAATGCAAAGTAGTCTTATTCCTACCTTATAGGAATTGAATCAATTCCTGAAATTAAGACATGAACATTAACCATCACACCTTTATGGGATTGTGTCATTGATAGAGTCTAGAAAGACTAGGTAAAAATAGCTTCATCTTGAGCATGTTGTGTACAGTTTTATAAAAGAAATATATTTTATTTGTTTCTGCTGTGGGCCTTGTCCGGCTGTGATCTGAGTGTGCCTAGTCTTACTGCACCTTGTTATGCCATGATTGATTTCTATCACTGAGTATCTTACTCTTTTCTGAAGGAAAACAGATGAGTGGATGGGGGAGACGGGAGGTGGGGTAAGATTGGGAGTGGAAGGAGGAAGGTCGAGAGGCTACAGTAGGGATGTGTTGTACAACAAAACAATAATTTAAAAGAAAAGAAAGAAAGAAAGAAACAAATTATTAGAAAATTACCTTAGGGACTTTTTCAAGTTAATTCAAATAAAGTGGAGGTAGATTTAAAGAGAAAATCAAACTAATGATTCTCTGTAAGATAAATAATGCCTGTCACAAGAATTTACCCTTAACTAATAATCTAATCACTTAAGAATATGGTAGGAAGAACTTTCAGGTAACATAGAGAGAGCAAAACCAAAGTGTAATGCTCAAATTCATGAAAGTAAATTCTTAGTGAAATGAGATTCTGTTAACAAGTTAATCTGAATAAATGATATCAACATTTACCAATAGGTTACTAGTTTTTTTTTCTTTTTTAACATGATTGTTTTGTTCAGTGTTTCATGTTTAGCTGCAAATTTGACTGAGAAATGCCATGTTGAAATCAGTGAAAGCATGTACTAGCATTGAAATGAGTATATTAAAAATCCTTTATCAAATGTGGATGTTCAAATTTCAAGTTACCAGGAAAGAAATATAGTGGTTTTACAAATGGTATTGGAAAAATATCTCTATTTTACACCTACATCGTTTTCAGAGATGTCATTTTGCCATTTATCATATGTTAGGCTATTAATAGAAAATTGTACAAAAGTATGAGGTTATTTCTCACTCTGAATAATATTTTTCAACCATAAGTGAACCTTGGAACTGCCTGGAAGTTTTAGAAATTACTGGTATCTGGTTTCCACTCCCAGAGTGTTGCTGTAATTGATCTGAGGTTCAGGCTGGACATTAGGACCCTGTAGCTAGGTTGAGAATCACTGTTCCAGAGAAACTTGAGATACAAATTTTAAAGGAATCCCCAGAAGCAAATGAATTTCAGATATGACAAAGTCAGTAGTGAATGTTAATTTAGATATAACACAACAGACAGGAAAGACAACAAGGGAATCATTTCTCTAAACATAAGAAAGTATTTGCTATGGATTAAAGATTTTTTTTTAAATTGAAAGAGCATGAAAGCAACAGTATAATTAATTTAAATGAAAATAATACATTTAATAAGAATAGTCCTCAACAAAATTGATTGTGTCAATAATGAATTTGTTTATGAGACTATGATAATACAAGAAGTTCCTCAAATTAGTGCTTCACAGACATAAAATAACATTAGGAGGGGCCCAGATGATCAATTAAATTAGACCAATTTTTTTATATGTACTTGGTATTATTATTTTAGGTTTGCTATATTTTTTGGAAAAATAAATTTTCCCAATAATTATGTCAACCAATGAAGTGTCCACATTATTTTATATATAATATTTCATCTTCACAAATATCGATGGTAGGACAAATATACCACCCAAGATTTTATAGAGATCAATTTGTTTTTATGGGCTAGTTAAACGGAAATGTTTTCTTAACTTCAGAGTTGGGAATTGGAGATTTGTCTTTTGTGAGTTATGAAAAGACTGGATGTGAATATAAAAATAGCAAAAATATAATTAGTTTTTTTATAAAAAAAAGAGCTAAACTCCATATTTAGCAAAGTTAATGAGAGTCCTTAAGGTCCTCAAGCTTAATATCAGTGTGTAAATGAGAACTCTAAACCAACAGAGAACAATCTGAGTATTCAAGATTCTTAGCTAAAAATATCATCTATCTCCTGAATCAGTCTGTGAGCCCCAGTTGCTTCAGATAGATGGATTTGCCCCTAAAAGACTCAAAACAAATTTTGCTTTATTTCTAGTTTTCACTTTCCAGAAGTCATTATCAGAAAAAAATGTACATCTTCAATATTATTTTGAATCAACTGACTTTATCTTGTATGTTCTCAATTGGAGTAATGTTGACTCAGTGTTATCAAAAATATGTGTTAACACCACAACTTTCATCAATTGTTTTTGAGGCAATGAGATAGCTTAATGAATATTACATTCTTTGACATCTTGGATATTTAATTTGTCATTGCAATGTAAATATTATGAAGTATTTAACTCTATGATCACTTCACAGAGAAGTTAACATGCAGGTGTTAAGAAGAGAAAGATTGTCGTATGAGCCAAGGATTTGGAAATTGAAGTTACCAGGGTACAAATTAAAAAAAAATTTTTTTTTTTCTTTTTCTCCAAATTTCTGTAGAATTCTGAAGAAGCAGGGGTGCATATTTGCAACAGTTAGATAAACTCTGATGGTTCTCTGTAGTGACAGTCCTCAAGTCCTTGATTGAAAGTGAGCCTGTAACTTTGAAGGGTCAGCGGCTTCCAGTGTGAATTTCTGTGGCTGATCAGATTTTATGGAATAATCTTATCAATCTTATGATTCAGGCAGAAAATGGATTCATGAAATACCTTAAAATCAAGGCCAAGAGGCTGAGTGAAGCATTATGGTGGGAGAGAAGGCACAATGAGGAGTTTCAGGAAGTTGATCATTTAAATAAGATCTCCATACTCTCAGTCTTAATAGGTCGAATCTGAAAAGACAGGGAAAGGGAAAAGAATAAATGAACGATGGCAAAGGCTCTCAGCACATCTTCCAGCCCTGGTCACCCAGAGGCTTCTTAACACCAGATGTGGACAGCTTGCTCCTAGAGGATCAGTGGCTCCAGTGAGAGGCTCCATGTTGTCGTCTCCATTTCATTAACCCACAGTCCAGAGAAGTGAGAGGCAAGACTTCACTGATCCCAAGAAAAGGGTAGGCTAACTCTGTAAACAATACTCTTCTTTTTAAAAACAGTGTTTTTTGGTTTGGTTGGTTGGTTTTATGAATCACTGATGTATTACATTATCTTCCCTAGATTAACTTGATGATCACACATGTTTAAGTAATTTTCCCAAACTATATATGTTTATATAATGTTTTTGGTTTTGCTGTCGGATATTTTACTTATTTACATATCAGATGTTATCCCCTTTCCCCTCCCTCAAAAGCCCCTATCCCATCCCCCCTCCTCCATTTTGCTTTTATACTATTTTAATTACATGCAAGTATTCAGGTCAGTTCTAGGTTGAGGAACTAGCAATATAATAGATGCAGATAGTCAAGGAACAAACAAGACAATAAACACAAATAGTCAAAGAACAAGCAAGGCAATAAACAAAAGTTTGTAAACACTCCCATGATCACTGTTTCTAAAGGCTTATTGGGATGACCATAATATCTGAGCCTACTTCTGTGTCCTATCGCAAAGTCATTTTCATGTCTGAAGCCTACTTCCTTGTTCTAGCCTAAGATTTAGATTCCTGTCTGAAATTACTTCTTTGTTCTAGCCTAATGTCAGACTCCTGCCTGAAGCCTACTTCCTTGTCCTTGGCCAATGTCATGTTCCTGCCAAGCAGCCCATTTCTTTGTCCTTGGCCCATGTCAGCTTGCCAAGCAGCCCCCAAAGTTCTCCGCCTCTCCCTCTTTTTTATTTCATAAACAAGACTGAGTCTGTCTTGTAAAAACAGGTTTGAATTACATGTTTTCACAAATTTTGACTCTTTGATCAAATTGAAGAGGTAAAGGAGGAAAGGACTGGTCCATTTTCAAAGCACACTGTGTACATTCTTCAAGCTGGTGTGTGGACTCTAGGGGACAGGTGTGGCCTCCATCCAACACAAAACCAGCAAGAGGTGTTTCTGGTAAGGAAAAATCTGTTTATCAAAGAGGAACCTGGCAGCTACACTGCAGAGTGCTGCATAGACTGTGCTTATCCTCCTTACTTGCACGCATCATTCTTACCTGAACGTAAGAGAATTGAATGTCAGCCTTCTTAAATGTATTTTGTGTCAACTTCTGTGTATGGATTTATTTTGAGGTGAGAGAAGAAGGAAGAGAACATTAATTCCAGATGGCTTTAAGCAAATATTAGAAAGGTGAGCTCTCACAGGCTTCCTAATATCTTTTGGCTAGTTGACATTTACAAATACTGAGCTGGCTAAGCTTTCTCCCTTAGCAATATTAAGGTTTTAGCGTGTATACGGGAGATGTAAAATGAAATACACCATTTGAGAATACTGTAGGCAAGAGAGGACTGTAGCCACAGTGGGTAGAGATCATGGGACTGCATTTTCTGTTATATAAAACATCCTATTAAAACATTGCATAGTGTAATCAGGTTGTCTGTTGTCTATAATTTTGGGAATGTTGCCTGCTTTTCACCCTCCTTCATTAAGGTCCTTTTTTTTTTTTTTTTTTTTTTTTTTTTTTTTTTTTTTTGAGTAGCAAATTACCTCCTTCAATGAAAGAACTCTGTTTGCATTACATGAGCATATCCTGAAGCTTATGAAAATAGTAGGAACTGTTGAAAGAAATTTTAACAAGTATCCCTTAAATATGTAATGTGGGGTCAGCTAACTGTGTGTGTGTGTGTGTATGCACATGCATGCGTGTATCCTCCTATTGAAATAAACACATGGTTTGTATGTGCAAACTGTTAGTGTTAGAAATAAAATAATTTGAAAAAGAGAAAATAATTAATCTCCAAATCATCTCCAAACAATTGTCAGTCATTTCATTCTTTGCCCAGTATCTGAAGAAAGGAAATCCAAGCAGCATGATTAGGTGACAATAGTCAATGCTCTCTGTGTTCAGGAAAATGTTTATTTCAGACATGTGGGAATAATTCTGGTTTTTTTTTCAAGGTTTAAAGTTTTTTATTTTCAAATTTTTATTGTAGCAAAAATATAGATCAGGTAAATGATACTTTCTTAATCCTTCTTAACTATACAGTTCAGTGTTAAATCCATTCACTTTCTTGTGCAAACCATTTCTCACCACAATACTTTTCCTATTTCAAAATTGAAACTGCGTGAATTAAAAACATCCTTTTCAGTTTCCTAGGTAGATCTTGTCAACCATCCTCCCAATTTAATAATTTTATCTATTAATTCCTGAAGGCTATGTACATTCAGAAATAAAAGCAATTTACTGCTGTAAACATATTATAACTATTCCATTAAATGAAACTTTCTTACGTTCACTACCTACACATTTCTCTGCTGTGTGATTTTTTTTTTTAAATTTCTGAGCTTGTTGTGTAATTCCAAACTTTCCTTTTCCTCCTTACAACCGTCTCATTGCACTTCCTTATTCTACTTCAAATTTATGGCTTTTTTTGGTCAAGTAATTGTTATTGCACACATTCATGTATACACACACATATATTCTTAAACATAACGATCAGTCCATATAGTCTTCCTTGTATGTGTATTTCCAAGACTGACCATTTGGCACTGAACAGACAGTTAGTGTTCTCTTCTCTGGGGAAGACTGCCTTTTCTAATCCCAGACTTTCTTAGTTCACTGTGGTTCTTTGTGTAGGGTTGAGGTCGCTTAGGTTTTTTTCTCAGTCACCTTCTTGTGTCTACTGGTGTCAGCTTTGTTCACCTCCCATTGTTAGGTTGATGAGAATTTAAGATGTAGCCTTTTGAATCTCTAACCATGAGCTCATTCTCTTCCCTCTCCCTCTAATCCCCCTCTTTCTTTCATTGTGTCCTGTATATAGTGTCTCATTCATTATCGAGCATATATATATATATATATATATGTATATATATATATACATATATATATATATATTTATAAATACTTATACAAATAATGTAAATGAATTAAGTAAGAACTCAGGCCCTTACAACAAAATATTAGCTGCAGAATTTAAAAATTTAAAACCCAACTCTTAGGAAAGCAAACTCTTCCAAGGAGCTAATGAGTTGTATGTAAAATGGACATCAGTTATGTGATAGTTTTGATACCCGTTAGATGCCCATAGTTATATTCATGTTAAATGCTCATAGCTTGTTTTGTTGTTTCTCATGGCTACAAATATTTATCATGACTCAACTTAACTTGATAATATCTTGTAGCTTGTATTTGGGCTCATTTGTGGGTTCTTTTCCCCCTTATTTCACCCCTTTACCTCTTCCCTCTCAACACCCTAACACTATGTAGGAGAAAGAGAAACAGAAATGATAGGGGTGGGTGGGGTCGAAAAGATCCTTAGACGACTTCTTGCTGATTAGGGAATCAGTTTCCTGGGGGCAAGTTTTATCTTCACCATCAGAATAACTAATTTCTTCTTTTTGTGTCTTCACAAACAACTACTTGACAAACTACAACCAACAGTAACCAACATCATCCACACAGGCACCCAGCTGACTAGTTTGTCTATCAGGGCTCTAGCATCTAGATACCCTCTGAAGGTCCCCAGAATTACAAATGTAGCACATGCAGAAACTATCTCCAGCTGACAAAATCATGTCCCTGTTAGAGCACAAGGCAATTCAGTCATAATGTGATCATAATGTGAAGAAACTCCTTATCCCACACTTGGGATTATAACAAAAACACGGTCCCATAATAGTTTTATGTTTTCTTTTTTTTTCTTGGATAGTATATTTACATTTCAGATTTTATCCCCTTATCCCATACCCCCCACCACCTAGGAACCCCATATTTCATCCTCCCTCCGTTTGCTTCTATGAGGGTGTGCCCCCACTTATGTTTTCTAAAGAAAACAAAATTCTCACTACAATATTTCTCTTGTTTCCAGAAAATGTTTGCCTAGGAAAAATTCAAAATGTACTCTAAAGTTAACACATACAGGTCTTTAGTATGATCAAGTAAATTATTTGATATTTAGTTATGTATGACAATAAGGTAGACATTATATGTTATATCAGTGATTTCTCTAACTAGATTTGCTACTTTCAATATTTTCAATTTTTAGATTTTAATATGTATGTTAAGGTAATGTTTTCATCTTAGTCCTTACAGTTCTGTAAGATGTTTTGATAACTTTTTTCAAAGATCTTTGGGACTCCATTCTATTTTTATCTTGCATGTATTCAAAATACATTTTTCTTCATTAATTGTTACAAGATATTGTCTCTCATTTATGTTGGTACTGTGCTAAATCTAAAAATTGATTTTATTATATTAACATTCTTGGAATACTGAAAAAAGCTCTCTCTTATTTTTTCTTCTTTATTGAGATGTAATTTAAGTGCTCATGAACTCAGTCCTCTAAAAATATGCAATCTAGTGACATGTGCATGTACAAACATATGCTGAAAACAACAAAAATTTTTTCTTCTTTATTGAGATGTAATTTAAATGCTCATGAACTCAGTCCTCTAAAAATATGCAATCTAGTGACATGTGCATGTACAAACATATGCTGAAAACAACAGAAATTCCCCAAAGATCTGTCGGTTTGAAAACAGAGAAACAACAAACAAACAAAACTAATGCATTTTTGATTATTCAGTTCATGTTTGATTCATAGCACCTGAAGCCTGTGGCAATGATTCATTTAGTTTCTGCTTGTGTTGACCTGCCATTTCATAGAATTATATAACACATTACGTTTGCTTGCTTAGCCATCTTCAATTAAGATAATGCTTTCATAATATACATATGTAACACATATTAGATGTTTGTTGCATTTTATGAGTGAATAATATTCCTTTTCTTGAACATACTATATTGTTTACTTATATATCTTTTTAAAGCTTAGTTTTGCTTTTGATTTTTATCTTCTTTTAAGTATCTCCTTAAACACTTGCCTACAGTGCTTTGCAATTATTTGCTTTTAATTTTATTGGCTATGACATAGAAATAGAATTCGTTGGTTGACTGGTAAATCCATGCATTTTGTTTGTTTGTTTGGTTGGTTGGTTGGTTGGTTTGTTTTGGTTTGTTTTGGTTTGGTTTGGTTTGGTTTTTTTGGAACTATAAACTGATTTACAAGGTGACTGCATCATTTTATACTTAGGCATGGAATATATGTGATCTTGTTTGCATGCTGTCATTTAGTGCTGGCTTTTGTCTTTTTGACAGTAGCTCTCCTAGCGACTCTATGGTAATATTTCTTTTTGGTCTTGGTCTGCATTTTGCTAATTACTAATATATTTGAACAACTTCTTCTTTTCTTGCATTCTTTTCTGGTGAAGTGTCTGTTTATATCATTTTCCCTCCTCTAAATCTGAGCTAGCTCTTTTTATTATATTTAAGCAGGGAGAGCTCATTATATCTGAGTCCCACACAAGATGAATGATCTCCAAAACTCTTCTCATATTCCACATTTTCTTTTCACTGTTCCCGTGATGTCTTCAGAAGCATGTAAAACTTAAGTACAATTTATCTCTTTATTCCCGTCCCTTGTAATTAAATATAATTTCTAAAGAGTCATTGTCTTTAAATTTATAGGCTCACTATGCAAAGTTATAACATCCAGAGAGGTGTTAGAATTTTGCCAAATACACTGCAAGTGTCTTTAAGCTCTTCCTAATTATAATGACTATCATTGAAAAATTTAGAACACACATCCAGCGGTATTGGGCATGATACTTGAGATGGCTCCTTACACTAAACTCAAAAAAAAAAAAAAAAAAAAAAAAGCCATTGTCTAAATTAAGACCAATCTATTAAACCTTTACTTGTTTTCTTCTATAGGGTTTGCGTTTCTCTATTTTACATTTGTGCCCCCATCATTTTGTTAAATTTTGGGTTTGTTGGTCAAAATCCAACTTCATTTCTCAGCATCAGTTCTATTATTAATTTTACTGTTTTTCCTTTCACTATTACTTTAGATGATGTCATTGTGGTTATGGTTTTACATTGAGTCTTTACTAGATCAAAGTAGGATTTGCTGTTTATTCTTAACCTTGATTAATGTATTCACTAGTTTTTGTTTGTCTACTTCAGCTTCTGTCTCTCTCTGTGTATTTGTTTTCATCTATATGTGTGTCTGTCTCTGTTTCTTTCTGACTCTCTTTCTGATTCTCTTTCCAACTCTCTCTCTCTGACTCTCTATCTCTCTCTCTCCGTGTGTGTGTGTGTGTGTGTGTGTGTGTGTGTGTGTGCGTGTGTATGTGTGTGTGTATACTTGTGTACTTCTTGGAATTTTTTATGTAGCTAAACCTATTTCCTGATTACATTTTATCTTCTCACCATACAGGGATAATTTTATGTCTTCCTTTACAGTGTGGAAAATATTATTTATTTTTATCCACTTTTCATGGGTTTTAAGAAATTAGGCTACAAAGATAAGGGGCATGAAGAGAGATGAATGTGATATTTCATATGTTTGTAAGATGAGCAACAAATTCACTTGAGATGATATTGAAAACATGTAAATTGACAGAAATGTACATGTATATGTAGTTGAAATGACAAATAAAAGAAACACACACAATCACAGTCACATTCACAAAGGCCAATACAAGTTGGGAACCTGATAATATTTCATTTCAACTAGATAACTTATTTGGCCAGTAATGGAACAGACTCTAGTCCATTGAATGACAATTTTGTCAACTATATGTTTTAGTAAAAGAAAATTGGCTTTCATATCACTATATGCTGCACTGTTTTGTTTTGGGTTTGTTTTTGTTCTTTTGCTAAAAATTATGGTGGAGAACCTCACAATTCAGTTGAAACCAAGTGCTATAAGTTAATAAGTGAATACAATGTGGATGCTTACAGCCAGCCATCAGATTCATCAGATTCATCATAAGCACGGGGATTCCAGTGGTGGAGTTAGGGGAAGCCGCTAAAGTGGTTTGTATCCCCACAGGAAGAATAACAATATCAACCAACCAGACCCACAGAGCTCCCAGGGACTAAACTACTAACCAAAGAGTACACATGGAGGGACCCATGGCTCCAGCGGTGTATGGGCTTGTTGGACATCAGTGGGAGAAGCAGTCCTTGGTCCTGTGGAGGCTATATGCCCAAGAGTAGGGAAATAACTAGGGCGGTGAGGCAGGAGTGGGTAGGTGAGTTGTAGAGAACCCTCATAGAAGCAGTGGTGGAGGAGAAATGGGATAGGGGGTTTGCAGAGGGGAAACCAGGAAAAGGATAAGATTTGAAACGTAAGTAAATTAACAAATAAAAAATTGTAAATTTTTCATGATCTGATTTGGCCAATACTGTTTCATATACCATATGTACTATGAAGGTTTGGTTGTTTGTTTGTTTGCTTGGTGGTTTGTTTTAATCAAATGTCTATTTTTGGTGAGTACATGACACTAAGATAACCATTACTCACACTGGGCTCACACAGGACTGGCCCAGTCTGCCAATGATCTGTCATGAAAGCAAAGGGTCTTAGGAAGATGTGCCTGTCAGTACTGTGAGAAGGGGAATCACCGCCTTCTGTTGTTTCCCCATTGCTGAACCTGCCATGTAGGACAGAGAAATAAAGTGGAGGTGAGATTAGTTATGTCACATTATGTACATGTGTGAAATTATTAAAGACCAAATTTAATTAGGAAATTCTTAAGTGAAAATTGTTTCCTAAAGAATTCATATTTTTAATGTTTCAATATTAAAAATTAATAAGGGTCCAATATTCTGGTATGAACTATTGACAATCATTTTATAAAAGACCAATAATTTTATTTTGAGAAAAAAGAATAAAATCTCTTCTATATACTTATTATATGTTTATTCTGGTACCAGGTTATTTTACAGTCTTTATGTCACTACATGTTGGAATTAAATTTTTATAGATATAAATCAAAGCTGGCTAAAGGTAGACATTTCATTTTTGTAGACTTATTGAAATCCAATATAGAGATATGTCTACATAAGATCATGGAATCAAATATTCAGGAGAAATATTTTTTTCCACTGTGTTCTGAAGTCAGTGGCTAAAACCACAAGAAATAAGTGAACTGAATTTAAAAATTGATTTGTTAACTTTATTCCCTTAGGTAGATATTATGGATATGCTTAGAATATGTAAGCTCCATGGAGTTACATTTAAAGTACTGCTATATATAAGCATAATGCAATTCATTTTTTAGAGATTTTTCCTTTGGGGGATAAAAATTATTAATGTAGCTCTCAGGAGCTCCCTCTCTGTATTTGCTAATCTGGCTTCTGGCTCTGCCTGCTCAGTCTCCCATTTGCTGTGCTCTGAAAGGGCACTGCTCTTGGCTGACAAGTGATTTGCTCTTCACTGTTCCCTTAACAGTAGAAAGATAAGAAAAAAAAATCATGAATTGAAAGGTATGAGAAGGCTGGGACATGGATAAAAATGATACATTTGAATCAGTTATGGTGTTTTCCTCTAAAAAGAATATGAATACTTAGTGGCTGGTAGTAAAGGTGACCAGTGGGCCATAAGCCATGAAGAATGGAGTAAAGGGCAGAGGATACAGAATCACTGCTTTCTTTGGACTATCTTTGCATCTCCAGTAAAGGAATACAAACAAGCTCCAGACGTTTCAAAGTCACATGTCCATTTTTATGATGGCTGCATCTTTATCATCTGTTCACCTTAATACGAAGATATGAGCATTGCAATTGGCTAGACACATGATGAGAATGTATAGTCTCCAAGAGTCAGTTTAGAATCTGGCTTTAACTTGATATTCATTTGTAGCTAAATGTTTTAGTTACTTTTCTATTGTTGAGATAAAACAGCATGACCAATGCAATTTATAAAAGAATGAGTTAATTGTGGGCTTACAGCTCCAGAAGGTTAGAGTCCATGATGCTAGAATGGAGGTAGCAGGCAGCAGGCAGCTAAAGCAACATCTGAGAACTCACTAATGGAACTACAAATAAGAGGCAGAGAACTAAGAGAAGGAACAATGTTCCTGAAACTTTAATACCACCCACTGGAGGCAGCCCTTCTTCTAAAAGGCCACAACTCCTAATCCTTCACAAACAGTTCCACCAACTGGAGACTAAATATTCAGATGCAAGAAGTGATTGGTCCCATTCTTATTCAAACCAGAAAAATATATTCAGGATGTAAATAATGGGGAAGTTATAGAGTTTATACTGAAAAGGTCATAAATCACATGTTGCCAGTTATTAATATAAGATGATCTAGTATGATTTGGACATCTAAAACTCACTCCCTCATATCTGTAAATACAGAAAGAATTAACCAGTGTTAGGTTGTTGTCAGCATCATTTGATGTAATTTATGTCAAGTTGCTCATAAGTAACCTAAATCACCAAATTAGCACCATTATAAAAGTAAGAAGGCTTTTTAGTAAATCACTATTTTGAAAGTCCAAGTTCCAATTCATGTCAGCCAAAATGTCTTGAACTGATCATTTATAAACAGGAGACTGTTATTGCTCAGAGCTATGCAATGTTGCAGTCAAATATCATAAAACTGTCCCTAGAAATGCTGTCGCTGAGAGTTTTCTTTCTACTTCAGAGCTAGTATCTGTGTCGTTGCTCATACCAGAGTAGTGAAGAAGCTTTCCAGCTTTTTGTTATAAAAGGAATTTCCCTCTCCTTGGAAGTGATCTAAATACCTTCTAATAGTCTGATTCCTCAAAGTATATTGTGTAAATATATGAATCCTGTGAGTACAAGTACAATTCATACCATGACACAAATTCTTAGTTAAGCTACAAATTATATACATATGTGTGTGTGTGTGTGTGTGTATTATTAGACATAAATAGAAACAGAAAAAGGCACTCTGCTTTTGTAAAATATTAATTTAAGCATATTGTAGAAAAACAAATATTGGCTATTTTAACAAAATATGGATTTTATGGAAAATTCATGAAAGCACAATTGTAATAAAATCATATTCTTTTGAGTTGAAATCTTTGAATCCGTTGTTAATCATGGAGGGAAGAACAAAACCTAAAGTAGTGAAGAGAAGCTGATAATGTCTAACATAGCTTTTAAATGAGTGGGTTATTGCCTTCCAGCATCTGGAGTATAAACGGTAAATGTTCCCTTTGGAATTCACACTGTGTCACCTTTCTCAAGAAAAGGGCATCTAGCTAATCATCAGTATTACCTGGAGCTTCATGTGCAGGTGCCACACATGGCTGGCCTTCTTCCAAAGGTACAGGTGCTCGACATCCATCCTTCCCAACCTCCATGTGCAGCAAGCAATGGGACCTTAAGTTACTCTGGTTTCAGAATGGCTCATTGATGACTTCATCATAATGTTAAAGGAAAAATTACAGTTACAGAGTCTCAGAATTTTATCCCTGTCACTCAGTCATACTGAGTTCCATGTTTACTCTAACTAGACATGACATCCTGGCTTTACAGCTCTTGACTTCATAATTTTCATTGGCACAATTCTTCATTGTAACATTATCATCCATTCCCATTGTCTGATCAGGAATCTTGGTACCTTCAGTAAGTGTTCAGATTGCATTTTAAAATTCCACAGCTCTTCTCTCCTTTTGCATTGATTCATTACTCTTTCAATTCTCTGAATTTTTAAAAATTCTATTCTCATATTTCTGAATCTCCTACACAGTAATATAATTGTATCTACTTGTATTTTTCTTAGACTTCCCAGGTTCTTTATTATCTCAGCTATTTTTTGAACAATCATAAATATTTCAAATGTTTTACAATATGGAATTCCAGAAATCCATTTAAAATGGTCCATTGCCAAAACAAAACTGTATCCCTTCAAAAGTGGCCATCACAGATATAGAAACAAACCATTTTACACTGTTCTTTTTCTGTCTAGCATTGTGATATTTTGTTAATGAAATCTGAACATGAATGGCCAGAAGATCGACAAGATTTTGGAAATGTACTGAGAAGTCTCTAAGGCAAAGATAAATAAAATCTCATTCAGATTGAATCATGGTTATGCATTGATTTAATTTTCCAAAACACTATACACTATAGATGACACATTTTAATCTACTATAATTTTCTTGTGTAATTTTCCTTAATTTCCCACTATTGAGTCTACATTGTAGTTCAATCAAAATGAAGATATTTTTGTGGTAAGAAAGACTGACTGGGACCTCTTATATGATTTTATATGAAAATTACTGTTACTTTCTGAAAAATCAGTAAGATAATCTAATTTCCTTCCAAAAAAAGAGTGGGTATTTTTAAAGCATTTTTATCTTTACTTTTTTCCCCAAAATTTAATTTATTATTGTTGGTGTTCACTTTATATATTACAGATATCTAATTTGTCCTCAAAAGTTGATCAAAAAAATAAAATATTTAAAAGCACATATAAGTAATTCTGAAGTGTCATTGAATAATTTTATTTTGACATAATTTATTGTCAAATAGTATAGTGATATTTGAATATAGGGACCCAGGGGTTGATTCTATTTCTAGGTAACTACCCTCATGAATTGGACTAGCACTTTAATAACTACCCACCCCCTCATCTAAAAAGAAAATGTTTTAGGTAAACATAAGTAGAAGGTACCGAAGACTGACCAAGAATGTTCAAATGTCCTTTCTATCTCAAAGGTGGAATACACAGGACCAAATATACAACCGCCTTTGTCTTGTGACAATCAGACCACCTGGTCTGAATTATGTCCCTCACCTTACCTTCACTGACAGGCTCAAACCAGAGCTAATTAAAGACACCCTAAATGTACAAAGTTATAGTCCCCATTCCCTAATTCTTGGCTGTTTTATGAAGGATCTCTTCGTGTACACACAATGCTTAAGAATAGACATTTTCAATGACATGTGACTGACAAATATTTTGGTATCAGTGTTCCAAAATCACTTCTGGAGGACAACATCCCTCAGAATATGGTTTCAGCTGAGCTTAGCATATGGGCTTCTTGCAAAAACACCCCCTCTGTAGCAGCTTTAGAAGAATGTCTATATACAAAGACTCCTCTGTACATGAAGAATGAAATAAACCATCTATAGGATATGGCATGTATTTTAATCCTATCAAGACAAACTTCTATTGTCAGAAGGAACAAAACCAACCAACAATGTCTGTAGAAAACTCTTCATAGATGTTTTCCAAATTTAGTTAGGTTAGGTTTAGTCATATGCTTGTATCTTATTAGAATGGAATGATATTTTAATAATATTTTAATAGTATTTTAATAGTATTTTTAAAATTTAAATAGCCTTTAATGTTTGAACCCCTATTGTTGCATGTAATAATTTTTTAAAATTATGTAAGTTTTGAAAATTATGAAGTTTTGAAAAGTATGTATTACAAGAATATAATACACCTATTTTAAATGTTATCCTTACAAATATTTCAATCAGAAAATTAAATAAGCACTAATATTTTGGGTAAATACTAAATTTTAGGCCTAAACGTTGCTTTGAAAACATGTTTGTGTTTTTTTTCTATAAGAACCAAGTACTCATTACCTTAGTAAGATGCAGATGAGATATTTGGCTAGTGAAGTTTTAATTTGAAATGGTGAAACTATACACACATGTCAGTGTTACGTATGGGGACTGTAAAATTCCTTGCATGTTACATTCTTCACATTGATGGTAGAGTAGCTATGGCTGGAATAGGTAAGTTGTTAGTTTCACTGGCTTTTGTAGCTGCCTAGGTTGAATATATTACACTGCATCAGTCCCTGTTGCCTTTGAACTACTTAGAGTTTTAAGAAGTTGAGCAAAAGTGCAATAACACAATGTTAGTGATAAGACAGGTTTGATAAATACACCATGAATAGCACAAAATATTTCCTGCAGAGTCATATATGGAGTCCTGCTGCATTTTGTCAATTTCTTGAGTAAATACAAAGGTTCCCAACTCATGAATCAGTCAAGTATGCTGACTCCCACAGTGGAAACAGATATTATGAAAACAGCTAGCTTCTTAGTCACCATAAATCAGGGCTCCGATTCCATTTTGCTCAGAAAAAGCTATATAGATTGCTTTCATTCCAAATATGTGCAAGAAGACACGACCTAATGAGTGTCTGTTCTTTTAAGATACCAGCTGATTTGCTTTTGCTTTCCTTAATGGTCAATAGCCTGCATGATTAAATATACCTAAGCAAATGCAGTTGAAGTCTTTATCTAAATATGTAAATATCTGAACACAGCCATAGGTGGGTGCTGTTGTCTATACACTAGCTCTGACTTTCATGAGAATCTACCAGCATTGCTGCTGTTTGTCTTTTAAATGGTGGTCAATGAACCACATCTCTTTCCCCAAAGTCAATTACGGAGTGAGAAAAGGATGTAATATGCTCTCTGCACATCTCTCAGGTACCAATGCTTACTTATACTCTTGCCTGATGACATACTGCTACCTTTCTAAAATCAAACAGATCATGAATTGTGTCCTAGAGAAATTGATGAACCTTTCATATATGTGGTAACAAATTAAAATCGTGCAGTTAGAAGCCTGTACGTTGACTTAAAATGCTTCTGATCTACATGGATGAAGAGAAAGTTGAGAAACTGAATTGCCAACTTGTAAAATTACCTAACTCTGCAAAGCTAGAGGATACTGGGCAGCTTCCTACCTGATATTTAAACATATAAAATCAGCCAGGTAGTTGAAATTACATAAAATAATATTTACATTTTTATCATGTCCTAGTTTAATGTGTATGCCATCCATCAAATAGCATTTTATGAGATTGGGGATCATTACATGTCAAACTACTTATATAAAATTATTCTTTTGAATAATTTTAACATAGTTCTTATATTTTGCTAGGTAACGTGTAGACATTATTTGTTGCAAATATTAATGAGACGTGGGGTTTAAAAATTAGTACAATTAATTTTTGTCTTTAGTCATTGATTTTTGGTGAGGTTTTCAGCACCAGGTTTGAAACCTTCCTTGTGGAATAGGTCTCATATGTAATTAGAAAGCAGTTTGGTATCCCATAACTTCTATGCCGATACTGCACCAATAAAGTTAATACTGTAGCATGCAGGGTTGAGTACTGAGCAAAACCATTGATGTCTTTTCTTCTCTAGATGCTTCCATACCATCTATGGCCCACACTGAGAGGGGTCTATGGCCACTTCAATGTTTATTTCTCTATGTCCTGCATTCAAAGTGAGTGTGCTCTGTGGCAACAGGGTGCTACTAGCTAATTATGGTGTCAAGCAAAAGCAATGGCAAAGCCCATATTGTTTTGAGTCGTCATGCCGTCTGTGCTGTACCATTTTCTCCAAATAACAATATTTCTTCAGTTGATGAACATAGGTTTTTATAGATACTTTTACCTGCACTTTGTTTTGACTAAACTTTCCACTGACCCCTCAATTTCCCATCCCCCACACCCATCTAAGCCAATGTATATTTTCTTAAGTCATCCACTCTCAGTAGCTCATTTAGTTTCCTGGCATCCACATATTTTAAACAAACAATAATTTTGAAGTCAGGATTCATGCGTCAGAGTGAAAATGTGGTGTTTGTCTTCTTGAGTCTAGGTATTCTCGTTCAGCAATCTTTTACCCGTGGACCGTTTCATTTACTTTACAGGTTACTAATATTCTATGGATGTACTGGTTTCTGTTCATCAGTCAATTGTGAATCTTATTGATTTCCTTTCTTAGCTACCATGAATACAGCCACAATAAACATTAATGTGTAAATATTTCTGTAATGGGGTGTAGAGTCCTTGGAGTGGATGTCCAGGAGTGATATAGCTTTATCATATCTAGTTCTATCTAGTTTTTGCAAAGCATTCTGACTAATTTCCAAAGTGCCTGGATTCATTTACAACTCAGCCAAAGGATTTTCTTTTGTCTCATCCATGCAGTCATTTATGGTCATTTGTGTTCCTGATTGTGACCTCACCTCTGGTGTAATGAAATCTTAAAGTAGTTTTAATCTGCATTTCTCTGATTGGTAAGATAATTTTAAATGGTTTTCTAACAGTTGATATATCTTATTTTGAGAATTTTTTGTTTAGCTCTGTAATCCAGTTCTTTAATATGTCCAAGAAACTTATTTTTGAAATAGATATTATTTAATTCTAAGACTCATAAATGGTCAAACTGCCAAGCAGAGATAACTGTGGTGCTCACCTGTGAATGAATCAACTACCCTACTCTCTCCTCAGCCTAGATTCAAGGAATACTGTAGAATAGTGGGCAAGAAGAAGGGAAGAGCTGCCAGGCTGGGAGAAAGCACTGAAAGGCTGTCCTATGCACATGATATGATTGTTGTACACATTAACTCATACCAGCTGTGATTACCTGCACAAAATCAAGCAAATCAAAACTTCAGCAAAGAATATAGAAGAGGGATTTCTTAGATCCATCCCTATGGGAGGAACTATTAACAGTAGATGAATACTTAAGGAGAGAGAATTAATATGCTTTGGAAATATGAGGCTGGTAGATTGTCTATGTTCCGCTGGTTGGTCACACAACCATGCACATATGGGCAATAGTGATTGGCCTTAGGAGATTATTGATAATGATAAATATGACAGACATTAAGTTGGGAAGAATGTGAGAAGTGGAGACCTAGAGAGATTCTGAGGAAGTGAGGTAGTGAGAGATGGATAAAATAAAGTATATTTTATAGATGTGTGACATTTTCAAAGAATGAATACAAATAATTTAAAAGGTTATTATAGGTAAATGCTCATGAAATGAAATAACCTTAAAACAATCACAAAGTTTATCAATTCAGTAAGTAAACACCCAAAGAAGACTACTTCAAGTAAATGTTCTTCTAAAATATAAATATTCACTATCCAATTTTTTGTTACATATGTATGGAAATATATGAATGCACATGTGCTCACATGCAGCTTACAAAGTGATCTATTTTAGAGATCTATTATGTAAATTGTGGGGCTTTTCTGTCATGAAACCTGGCTGTCACTTGATTCCTTTTATGTGTGATAAACAACTCTAGAAATCTCAATCATGGCTTGTTATGGTCATGAGCACTTCCTTCTTAAACTAGTGGTGAACTTTCATGGCGGTAGTGACAGTAAAGTCACATGAGCACAATTCGACTTTGAGTGAACCTAAAGTATTAAGATATAAAATGTGACAATTATGGAATGCACTAGACAATGTAAAAATGAATATAGTCTGGGATCTAGCTATAAACTTTAGATAATGAATTACTAAGTTCAAAAATGTTAAAAAGAAAATAGCAATTAAATTTTTCAAGTTGATTTAATTTGTTAGATATGAAGACATAAACAATGAATAATTTTTAATTCTTCTGTTCTTCATTTATATATCAATAATAATAAATGTACTTTAAGACCATTATTAGTTTACTATTGAATAATATATCACTGAAATAGATATTGATCTTCCAGTGTTACTATTTAAATATAATCAATATTAAAGTCAATCAATTGGTTTCATAAATATTTTATGATAATGTTTATTCAAACATTTACTTATATCTTAGGTTATATGTTTGATTTATAATTCTAGGCATCCAGCGAACATTATAATTATTTTTTAAAAATAAACCAATTATTCTAACTTTTGCAATATGTAAAAACTTCAGGCAAAAAATCTTCTGAAACATTTATACCATTTTACAACAGAAAATTAAATGACATATTGGTCAAAAATATATATATATATATAATTATTGCCTATTATTATGCTTTAAAGTCATCAATTATGTTAAATACATGTTTTAATATTATAAGCAACAAAATCTGAAATATTCAAACTTATGTTTTTATGTTTTAGCAGATTACAGTTTTTAAAAATTCTATTAGTTTTTTCTCCAATTCACATTTATACAAATATGACTTTCTGTTAGAACTTTTTGTGATAAAAATTAAAATAATAAGTAGGATTGTATTTTTTCCATTTTTTGTAGTTCTATATAAGCTGTAGTTTACTTTCCATTCCATGGTCCTATTTGTAGATACAATTTTCAAAGGTGTCTTTTTTATTTGTATAGAGTTGAAACTTTAGATCCAAAATATTCTGAATATAATGGAAGTCAAAGCTCAAACATTCCTTGAAAATGAGATTTTTCTCAGTTGGGAATCAGAGACATCTATTGCTTGATGCAATTTGAGAGCAGGACTTGTTATGACTCTCCATGCATTCAAAACATAACGAAGAAATAGGATAAAGTAGAGGCAAACAACACTTTCCTAGAGCAGGAGAAACTCCAAGGAGCTAACAGAAATTCACTTTCTTATAATAAATTTACCAAAGGATAGAACACATTCTCTTTCATTCAGTTAACAGAAGGCTTTCTATTGCTTCTAATGCTTTATATCATCCCCAAATTCATTATTTTTTAAATTCACACATATATTTAGTGTTTGCAAAGTCTTCCATGTTTTATATTATTTTAGTTTCTCAACTTTATGTGCTAAACATACATATATTTGTGATAGGGAAATTATATTCCTAATATCAACAATGAACTTCTCAAGATCCTAAGGCTGCTAGCTGATATTGTCATTACTGTAGCCCAGCTGCCAAGATTCTCTACGTTGTTTCCCTTTTCAATATAAAATACTACCACTGAGGCCTCAGCTTAGCTACTAAATAATGGGCACACAAAACACTGTATAGAAAATCATTAGTTTATGATTTATTAAAATTGATATCACTTGCATGACTCTTTAGGGAACTGTTTTTGTGGTGTTAGCAATGAAACCCTAGACCTCACATACATACATACATACATACATACATACATACATACATACATGGAGCCTCCACTCTACCAGAGAGCTACACCCCCAATAGCATACATCCTCAGTCAAGTACAGCTTTGGAGGACATAGCACATCGTTTTGACTGTTTTTCTCCATTATTGGCTCAAGACCTTGGCTCCACAAGTTTCTTTCTAGGGCTATTCTGTAACTATATATTAAAACAACAACAAAACAAACACAAAACCAACAACAACAAAAAAAAAAAAAAAAAAAAAAAAACCAGCAGCACCCAGACATAGCTGCATGCCTTCTTGCCAAATGACTGGACTAGTTATTGTGATGCCAACTGAACAAATCTAATTTGGAATTTACCGTCTAACTCTTACTCAATATGCCCTAAATTGAACTAATTATTTCTTCTGGAGCTACTTTTGTCGGGCAGTGGTGGCGCACGCCTTTAATCCCAGCACTTGGGAGGCAGAGGCAGGTGGATTTCTGAGTTCGAGGCCAGCCTGGTCTACAGAGTGAGTTCCAGGACAGCCAAGCCTATACAGAGAAACCCTGTCTCGAAAAACCAAAAAAAAAAAAAAAAAAAAAAAAAAAAAAATAGAAGCTACTTTTGTCGACAAAACAATGACCCTTACCTCACTTTACACATGTCTTTACCACCCCAAACTGTAAATATGTTGGCTACAGATTGCCAGGATCTGAATAAGTCCAAAATATATATTCCAAATGTAATCCCTAAATTAAAGACAGGTGGAGCCTTAAAGGCAATGACTGACAGTAAAAAGTCTCCAATCACATGACAAGACTGACATCTTATAAAATGTTGGAGGGAAGTACATTATTTTGTTATACTTTCTATTTTGTTCTGTGTAAGACATTGTGGTCTCCATTTCTGCCTTACAATGACACAGCAAGAAGGCTCTCATTAGATACCTGCATCTTCCCAACTCTCAGTATTAGAAAAGGCATTCTTGGTTTTACAAGTTACTGAGTCTGAGTCTTATGTCCAACTATAGCAATGATAATGGATTATCATGCATGATAGAAATAATTGTTGGTCACCTGAATTAGAATTGTTAATCAGCTTCAAAAGTAAAGTATTCTCATCAGTCAATCCTAAAATAGAAAGATTAACTTAGATGTATTAGATTAATTTGGCTCATTGTAACTACATCTAGATTTAGACATGGAACAAGAGAGAGGAGTAACCTCTGTGACCTTTAGATGTGGGTGTTTAATAATAGTCAGAGAAATCCTATAAAATACCGCCACTGAGTCCTCAATGTTCAAAGTATGGAGCCAAAAAGAATACAGAAGGCTATGCATGCTAAAAAGTCAATGAAGGTGGTTCTCATATAGAAACTAGAAGCAGCTCTTATCCCTTACCAGTTCCTTGGCTTTATCACAGAGTTACCTTTCTTGAAACTCTGACCAGTATTGTGTGTCATAATTGTGTTGTTTTTAAACCACCAAAGATGTGTTATGTAAATCAAGAAAAAAATTAGTATATAATTTAATGTCTGGAAACATGACTCTGTTGTATTACATACATTAAAAAATGTGCTTTCAAACTGCACCATAAGCTGGAAGACATTGGAAGAACATGCAATTATAATTGTTACAATTATTACAATGCCAGCCATAATGTGGATACTAATGTCTCTCCAAAGAAAGTGAGAGTGTTTGTATCCTGTGACAGGGACAGTGAAGATACCAGGGTGATCTTGAGTCCGTGGAAGGCTGGAGGGTAAATGGTGGCCTGCTGAGGAGTAAAATGGAAAACCAACAGATCATTACAAGTCAGAGGAAAAAAAGACTTTTGTATGTTGACAAAGAGTTTAGGTAAATTGTTAAACTAAAGGACAGGAAAAGAAAGCCTTATGAATATACCTAAAGTTGAAGGAATTTCTTGGAGATTTGTTGGGACTTCAGGCTTATCCCTGCTTGATGTCTCTACAAGATTAGTGGGGAAAGGAGATAAGGAGATAATTACTTTTTTAAATGAGGCCATATCTGGATTATTTGGAAAATATATTAACTGAATTTTAAAAACATTATTAAATTCAAAGATTTGCTTTTAGAACTTTCATTAAAAGTTGAAACCATGAATGCAAAACAGAAAATATTTGCTCAGTTTTAGCAAAAACTGAGCAAAATCAAAAAGTCAATGAGTTGTGTCTCACAAAAGGCATGTAGCAGACACTGGGATGGTTCAGTGGGCAAATTATTCTATGCAAGTCAGACAATCTGAAGTCCATTCTTAGAATGTACAGGAAGTGGAAAGAGAAGGCTGATCTCACAGAGTTGTTCTCTGACCTCTGCACACTTATGTGTTCACCCCGTTGCGTAGACATACACACAAATAGAAATTAAATTAAATTAAAACTTAAAAAACTATGGGAAGTGATTGAGTAACTCATAACTTTTCTCATCTCAGCAGAAGATAAAAATAGAACTGAGATTAGGAAAACTCTGTTAGCAATCTTAAAATATACAACAGAAAACCCCACCATATAGAATAGACACATAGAAGCTCCTGCAAATCTTATACCAGCCTAAATGCTGTTGTGCTGTATTAAAAAGGAACAGAAAGAATATAAAATTTAAAAAGAACATTTGATCCCAAAATTATCCAAGAATGAAGGCTGATATATGTACATGCCCTTTCTCATAAAATGGAATGATGACCCAGAAGGTAGTCCCATCTAGCCCACACAGGATAGACACGAACTAATAGATCACAGAGGGTTGCTCTTTTAAGTTATTATTTTAATTTAGTATATTTAGGTGGCCTTTGTGTATATTTAGGTGAGGATTTATGTATATGTGTATGGTATGCTTATGAAATGTCATGGTTGTATGTATGGTGGTCAAAGAACAACTTTATGGAGTCTATTCTTTTCTTTCCTGGGTACTTTCCTTTCCTTTCCTTTCCTTTCCTTTCCTTTCCTTTCCTTTCCTTTCCTTTCCTTTCCTTTCCTTTCCTTTCCTTTCCTTTCCTTTCCTTTATATAGGTTGTCAGGATTAAGGTCATGCTGTCTGGCCTGAATGGGGAGCACTTTACCCACAGAGCCCCCAGCTATCAAACAGGATTATCTGGAGGCATTGAAACTGAATGGAATTTGCCTATTTAGATTGTAAACCTGCTTGACACCTGCAGATCTCTTTACCCTTCCATTTGGACCTGCTTTGAATAAGATTATCTGTAATCATTATCTCATGCTTGTCTTAATTTCCAATCTGTGAGTGCTTTTGCATAGGATGAACTAGAATGTGATACCTTTCAGGGAATGAAGTGAAAATTCAGATATTTTATAAGTTAGAAAGCTGAGTGGCTTTCCCTGGAGATTGAGGAAGACAAGAAAGAACAACAACAACAAAAAATGCCCATATCTGAATGCTCTATTCGCTGAAATTTGTGGATATGCCAAGTAACAAAGGAAATTAATATGCAGTTAAACTACAATTGCTGAGTCATTTTCCCAGTGTCTAGATTATCCACATAGATTCAATATAACCACCAAGTCTTACAAGTAGAAGGAGAGATAGATATATGGTGCTTATTTCAAGCCTCTAGAAATGAAACCCTGGTGCTAGCCCAGCAGAAAAGGTTTGATGTGGATTCTTGAGAACAAAAAGATGTGCTAAATTTTAACAGACTTTCATAGTGACAATTGAAAACTGGTAACATATTCTCCTTATTTCTGACACCAGAATCCCTCTTGCTGGATTCCCCTTGTGTTCTAGAGATCACCCTGCTTTCCCATCTTGTCTAAATGCTGGTCTAATCGATTACAACGTGTAGTTTAACAAGCTCCCAAATGTTTCCAGAATAAATTCTCTCTTCACAACAATTGTCAAATTCTTTGATATATTGCATATTTTTAACAAGAATTTATTAGTATTTTTAAAATGTTTTTATGTCAGGATGTAAACCTTTCTCTGATAATTTGCAAGGGTGTATCATAACCTACCCTATCTTCCCATATTTTTCTCTTGCCAACTTCTCTGCCACCACCACTTCCTACTGAATGAGAACACTATACTCACACTCTTGCCCTGGGCATACAAGTGCTTAAACACTCTTCTCATCTCTATAATATTCGAACTTACTTATTGTCAGGCGGTGGAAGGGTATTCTGGTTCTTGGGTTGTGGATTCAGCCATGCCCCCAGAACCCAGGCTCCTGACACAAGGTATGATCTCCATTCAACCTGAGCCTTTCAGTCAAGTAGGACACAGGTGGAGGGCATGATACAGGCCTCAGGCCCTAGAGATATTTACATTCTAGTGAGGTACCTGAAGGCCAGAGGGTGGAACCAAATAAGCATTCTTCCAGAGTCACTCTCCCCCTCTCCCTGCTATTTAACTCAGGACTACTATGGGTTTTAGGAGGGGGTGCATCCTGATACATCTACACCTGCCATGACATTAAAGCCTGTAAAAACCCTTGGACTTTCTCATGTGTCACTGGGACCACGCCGTGAGGAACTGTGGAGCCACAGCAACTGGGCCTAACTTCCAGCTGGAGGAACCCAGAGCGTTCCCAGCCAACTACCCACAGCTTGGCGTAGGGAACCCTGCGCTTCCCCAGCCATTATTACCTACAATTTATGCCTGTGAAATACTTTCTTTTTAAAAAAATATTAACCATTCCATTTGTTTATATCTTAAATGATATCTCAGTTACCCCCCTCCACCAAACCCCCTTCCCATGACATCCCATTTGCTGATTTCCCCTTTGCCACCCCCCAATCAAACATCTGCCCTTCCCCCTCGATTTTGCCTGTATGAGAGTGATCCCTTACCCACCCACACTCTCCTGCCCCACCATTCCAGCATCCCCCTACTCTGGGCATCAAACCTCCTATGGACCAAGTGCCTCCCCTCCAGCTGCTGTCTGGCAAGACCATCCTCTGCTACATATGTATCAGGAGCCATGGATCCTTTTAGGTACACTCCTTGGTTGGTGGTCTAGTCTCTGGAAGAACTGGGTGGTCAGGTCAGCCTATGTTGTTCTTCCAATGGGGTTGCCGTACCCCTCGGCTCCTCCAGTCCTTCTGTCAGCTCCCCCACCAGATTCCCTGAATTCAGCCTGATGGTTGGCTCCAAGCATCCATTCACCTCTGCAGCGAAATACTTTCATACTTTGATAATACATTATTTGCACAGGCTGCCCTGTATTCCTTGTGTTTTATTCTTTTTCAAAACCCAACCTATCTTGATTCTTAATATAATAAAGTATCATATTTATTTGTAGTAAACTTCAAACTGCTTGTTTCATAGTAGCTGATGAATGCCTAACTACTTACTTGAGTTGAAATGTTCTCCAATTGTGTTGGACTCAGCCTAAAATGACATCACACATCAACATGGCCACAACAAGTCTTTTGCTTGCTTCTTTGTGGCTTTCTTCTGGTATTGTAAGGCCCCCACCAAGGGAGGACCTCACCCAAGCCTCAGGAATTTGCAGTCACCCAATAACTCACAAGACACCAAACTTGATGCAATCTGCAAGACGTATGTTTCAATCAACATGTTGAGGTCAAGACCCATGACCCACACAGGGGCAGTGGGGTTTGACCCCGAGGCTTTGGAGACAGAGAGAATTTAAAGCCAAAAACCACAACTGGGGGTTGGGGGACCACAACCCAGGGGGAGTGAAGGAAGGTTATTGGAGAGTACCTATGGAAAGTCCCAGCCCATTATTCAGTTTGTGACAGGGTCCAAGGAATAGTCATGGGGAACATTTTGTATAGGCTATTCTCTAAGAGCCTATTCGTAATCAACCATCTATCTTGTGGTCAGGACAAGTTCTGAAACACAGAGCTCACAACAAGCCAACCTGCACTCTTGGTTCTGCTCTGCCTGCTAGAAGTTTTTGAAAATTTTAAACCCTTTCAGTATCATGATGCCAACGTAAAGGAATTTTCAATCAAAATTGGGAATCTCAGCTTAGTTTACTGGGAGTAAATCAAAGCAAAAGTAATCTGCATTTGCCTGGGTTTTAGGTGAAATTCATTGAGCAGGGACTGATGAATTGTCACTTGAGTGGAGATTCTCATGTTTACCTAAAGAAGCAGAGAGCTACCATGTTATGAGTTGCCTGTGGAAGGGCCATAGCTGGGAAACTCTGGCTGGACAAGAGAAGCCAAAGTCGAAAAGAAGCCAGGTCCTGCAATGGCACACCTACAAGGAAATAATTCTTATAAGTAGTGATAATGAGTTTGAAAGCAGATACTTCCACAAGAAAGCTGCAAATGAGTTCTCACATAACTCAGCATCTTGAGTCCATCTTATGGATGCTCAGAACAGAACCAGTTATCATTCACCTCAGGACTACTATTGAAGCACACGGTAACAGTGCAATCAGAACCATTCAGTGACTCAGCTTTCTTCAGTGGTGATAACTAGTTTCACGGTAATATATAATTAACGCACCTGTGGAAAAATTTCTATGTCATTAAGGTATTTAACATTTTACATTTACTATTGTTAGAAATCAAGCAGTCACCTTTCATCTGGTAAGAAAGTAAGTCATGTTTAACACTACTATGACAAGATACATGAATGAACAACGTAAGAGAGTAAAGGTATATTTGTGCTCATGATTTCACAAGGATTTGCTGTACAGTTGTATTGATCTCATGTATTTTAGCAGAATGTTATGGCAATGAGAGAGTCTTAATTTAATGACAGACAGGGTCAAAAAACAGCAAATGTAAGAATCTCAAGGTAGGGTATAGACTTTGACAGTCACTCACTAATGTAACAATGCTGTAAAACCATCATGGAGTAATCAATCACTGTATCAAAGACTTCAATTCTAATTGTCTCTAGAAACCCCATCAGAGTCCTGCACAGAGACCAGCTTTAATAACCCTCCAGCCCTGATAACTTTCAATCTTACCAAGGAAGTTCACCATATTGCATTAATATTACCAGTAAACAGACTTAATGACATCAAATATTCTTAATATTATATATTGAAAATAAAACAACATTACAGTAATGAAAAGAAATAATGTGCAATCTCTAATCATATATAGATGCCAGAAAATCTAAGCTGAGAGATTTCAAATACTGTCTGTCCTTTTAATATAAGTCAGATAAACTGTGGTTAATTCTCCCAGAGAGTCAGAGAAATTCTACAACTATAGACCATGCAAGAAAAAGTTTGATAAGATTTGTAGCCATGTTATTAACCTTATTAAAAACAACAATAATAATGAAATTATATTTAGAGTAACACAGCTTTCAATATAGACCCTATTCAATGTAGTTGAGTGATTACTCATGAGAAAGATAGAGTCAGAGCAATCCCCCAAATCTCTATCTTGAGTTCCTGTTGTTATTTGACACACCAGTTCTATGATAGACTTTATCTGTAGTTGAGTTGATTAAGAATTCCCTAGAGGCCATTATTCCAAGGTATTCGCCAAAATAATCAAGGATAGTGCTTGACTATTTGCTATGTCATCCTAAACATAGAGAGTAAGCAAGAAGTTGCCTGTGACCAAACAAACAATCAAATAAAAACATCTTATTAAAACAAAATTGTTAGCATAACTGTGTGACTTGTCAGTTAGTTCTGAAAATAAAACTATTCAATATTTTGATAACATTGCCCATTATTTTCTTTTTCTTAATTAGTATTAATTGTGGACCTGGTGGGAAATAAAATTTTAATATTTAATATTTAAACTTATTGGTAAGTGGCTTCCCTTTGAAATATTTTCTGTTAGTTTTCAGTAATAGGTGACAAATACAGAACTTAGCAACTTCATTCCTTGGGGATACAATTAGCTAGGTTGTTTACAGGATCTCTGTTGAGCTTATAAATGTCGATACACCGGTGGATTGTGTTGGTTACCCTGGACTGGCCATGTCCAGAATTGAGTCTCAATGTATTACTATGCATATATGCAGCCTTTCCCACCTATCATTTAATTTGACTGCAAATAAACTGGAGGAAAGGAATTTAAAATGGAAATTTTCTACAATTAGCATGAAAATATTTAAACGTGGGTAGCTTAAAATGTATAACATCTAATTTATGCTTACTACCTCAAATCATTTGCATCAGGAATATTCCAAATTGATAATTACAACCTCTGATTATCCCCTCATAACTTAGGAAATATAATGATGTGTTCCCAAAAGATTGTTGTTTAAGAGTTTTCTATTCAATACTTAATAGCAACTTGCCACTTTGGAGTAAGTTCTGTCTTGCTTTAGTGGTGTCTCTTGCTTATAAATGTAAATGATTTTAGTGAGAAAAAAATAAACCTAAATCAACAGCTTGAAATTCAGAGAAATTTTCCAGTGCCAACCTGAATTTATTTACAATGTTTTAAAAAAAATTGTGCTTGCTGTCTCTTTCTATGATTTAAGGGGCTGGAGTCATGGGATGTTGATTCAAGAGATAATCAAAGGGAACCTGGGGTGGATGAGGTGCACATGAGCAGTCTGATGAGTCCCGCTTGGCCATATCAGGGATGGAGTGACATGGTCCTCCATATCAGAGCCAGCAAGGCAAGGGACTCCATGAGTGTTGATGGATACAGTGTATAATGTATTTGTATAATGATGTACATATTTTCATGTTCTTCCTTTAGGGAATGATCTCCATGTTTACATTAATGAATAAATGATAACTAGAAACACCAGTAGTCCAGGATTGTGTATGACCTTAACAAAAATGGTGAACACTGAGACCTTTAGGACAACCCTTTAGGCAGTGGGAAAGAACTCTGAAAACATGAGCTCAAAGATATACAGTTTCTCAACTATGCAAAATAGAAGAACGCAATATGAATTGAGTGAGAAGCTTCGCAAACCTAGAAGAACAGAGGCAGCTACACTATGAGCCAGTTTGTCAGAAAGGTCCAGATGTGGATAGATACATAGGCAGACAGATTTCTGACTTCATGGTTAGCCTGGAACAGAGCTAGTTTTGGCTCAGGCATTGTGGAAATGGGTAATCTCAGGGCAGGGTCCTACCCAACAAACTCATTGTCTGTGCTTACAAAGACAGGTAGAACTCTGAATTCATTTACAATGTTTTAAAAAATGTGCTTGCTGTCTCTTTTTATGATTCAAGGGGCAGGGGTCATGGAATATTGATTCATGGGATAATCAAAAGGGAACCTGGGGTGGATAACTGAAGTGATATGTAAACAAAAGACTGAGCTTTTTACTCCACAAGAGATGGCTATCCAGAGAGTTTTAGCCGTTGCAAAAGAGAGTGTCTGAAGCAGAACATAGTCTGTTTGTAATCCAGATTTGGACAGCCAGTCCTTAGTTTCACATTTCTCCAGCACCTATTCCTCAGAACCCCTCTCTAAGCCTAGCTGGTCCTTAGCATCCCTCTGGATACTGACAGTAGCTAGTGATTTTATTACTCCTATGGGGCATTGTGCAAAACTATTTACAAGTTGAAAGTAAGGGGAATGGCATGCCAGTCCAAATACCT